>NC_042989.1:35508677-35566177 GCF_901001165.1 Salmo trutta
CAGTAAGGATGACGAGGGATTTTCTATTGATAAGTGTTTGAATTGGACCATTTTCCTGTCCTACTAAGCATTCAAAATGTAACAAATACTTTTGGTGTCAGGGAAGATCTACGGAGTAAAAAGTACGTTATTTTGTTTAGGAATGTAGTGAAGTAAAAGTAAAGTAGCACTTTAAAGTATGTTTACTTAAGTACTAAACACCGCAGGACACAGGTAGGTCAGAAAGTTACTGTTTTTCATTTGACTGCAGGAGTGTTATGTTTGTAGCTGTAGACAGTCACCATGGTTACAGTAGTTTTTTTGTGCCAGTGTTTAGGTGAATAGCATGAATACCAATTGTATTTTAATTACTTAGAGCACATTAGGAGGCTGATTTTAAAGAATGAGTCATTTACAAGGACTTGAAGTGACCAGTAAAATGGAAAATGTTGCAAACCATCAAGCATTCATTCTCTACAGTACACATGTATGCCTACTGTCAGAATTTATGCTTAAGATGGCAGTGTTTCCCTTACAAAGACTAGTTTGCGGCACTTCTTCAGACGTTACTGTTGCTGTTGTTCATGATAGGGATGGATATAGCGTTGTGTAGTTATTTTACTCCAGTTATTTTCTGCTCTATTTGTGTCTTAATTTTTGCTCAGGCATTCCCTGAAAATGTCCTTATTACTGCTTTAAATTTCCAAAATATTCCCCTAATGTTCTTGGGAATTCTGTTTGGAATAGCTTGTTCCTGGATTGACGTGTCACACATCTTGTTGACTCTCTCTCTGTGAAGTATGGGAGCTGTCATACCTTTCTCGTTTTATGCTCCGTACAGTACCGTGTTCAATAGAGGGAGACACCACTGACTCATACTGTAGATCTTCACAGCCCCTCTGTGGGTGTGGATATGCTAGGGCATAGAAACTTCTCATCTTTCGTTTCGGCCTTCACACACAGGAGACCAGCCACTCAACTTCAGAACGTTGCCCAGGGAGATTAGACCAAAGGGACTGGCAGATGCCACGGATACTGTTACGCTGCATTCAGAAAGTATTCAGACCCCTTCCATTTTTCCACATTTTGTTACGTTACAACCTTATTCTAAAATTGATTAAATAAACACATTTCCTCATCAATCTACACACTACCCCATAATGACAAAGCAAAAACAGTTTTTTTGAAATTTTTTGAAAATGTATAAAAAATAAAAAAACAGATACCTTATTTAAATAAGGATTCAGACCCTTGTATGCAGGACAAGTCTCGGAATATCCTTGAGTGGCCCAGCCAGAGCCCAGACTTAAACCCAATCGAACATCTCTGGAGAGACCTGAAAATAGCTTTGCAGCGACACTCCACATCCAACCTGACAGAGCTTGAGAGGATCTGCAGAGAAGAATGGGAGAAACTCCCCAAATACAGGTGTGCCAAGCTTGTAGCATCATACCCAAGAAGACTTGAGGCTGTAATCGCTGCCAAAGGTGCTTCAACAGAGTACTGACTAAAGGGTCTGAATACTTATTTAAATGTGGTATTTCAGGAGTGGAACCCGGTGTGGTTGTCTGCTGCAATAGCCTATCCGTGATAAGGACCAACGAGTTGTGCATTCTGAGATGCCGTTCTACACACCACTGTCGTACTGCACCGTTATTTGCCTGTTAACTTGCATGATTCTTGCCCTTCTCCTTCAACCTCTCATCAACGAGCTGTTTTCACCCACAGGACTGCCGCTGACTGGATGTTTTTTGTTTGTCCATTCCCGGTAAACCCTAGACACTGTTGTGTGTGAAAAGTCCAGGAGGCCAGATGTTTCTGAGATACTGGAACCGGCGTGCCTGACACCTACGATCATACCACGCTCAGTCTCTTAGGTCACTCGTTTTGCCCATTCTAACATTCAATCAAACAGTAACTAAATGCCTCAATGCCTGTCTGCCTGCTTTCTATAGCAGGCCACGTAACTCACTGTAAGTAGGAGTAAACAATTTTCGCGAATGTGGTGGTGTACCTAATATACTATATCAAGAGCAGTTTGATCCAGATGCAAAAAACATTAAAGGCTTTTACTAATATTATCAATTTTAGCAGCAGAAAAAAGTACATTGTAATAAACAATGCGGAAATAGCAAATCCCAAAGTTAGAACATAAACTACTATAGACATAAATATGTAGGCTACATAATCCAATATACTGTATTCATCAACATAAATAATGAGAATTTCAAGAGAAGATAATTAAAATTCAATAAGCATGTTATACATGATATACCCAAACTGTCCCTTTTAATGCAGGCCTATCAGTTTGTGTTGAATATGCGTTTGTTTGTTTCCCAGCCAAAGTGAGAGGCGAACAACGGAGGCTCAGATTGTCCTCTATCCACCTCTAAAGTAATTCACTGCCATCCTAAAGGACTGTGTGGCTCCCTGAGGCTCCCGATGTGGGAGGCCGTAAAGAGGATGTCTGTGCGTACACCAGCCCATGGATTTTACTCCGGTTTCTAGGTCGCTTCCAGCTAGCCAGATCATTATCTCAGCGTGATCCTGCTAGGTGTGGATTTCCGCCATTACCTCGATTGCCTTCATGTTGACATTCATTCACTCCGTCTGAAAAGAGCATGTCATTTTTTGGATCTCTTATGCAACTTGTAATAGATGTCGCTCAACTGTGGATGGCAAACACCTTGTTAGTAGATGTTACCTTTCAGATGCCTCAGGCTTAGTATCTTTGCTTTTCCTCTTGGTTAAAAAAAATAACTGGGTGGAAAGGCACTAATGGCTGTGGCTAGCTTCAGTTCTCTGTAGCTATCGGCTCTTTGTGTGTTCTGACTCCTGATTGTACTAGACGAGACGGTAGAGCACCTCAAGATGAAAAGAGACTGACAGGACTTATTAAACCAGTGGTCCTGTCATATCATCACAGGCTCTGCCTCTGGCTCACCTGCTCATGACAGCGAAGATCCATCACAAATAGCTCTGGCTGTCCACCAAAGCCGTTGATCTAGGAGGCAGACATGTTTTGTAGTTAGTTTGAGGGTTTGCTTGTGGACTTAATTTAGCACAAAACCCTTGAGCCAATGTGCTCTTGGAGGCAAATGACTTTTGAAGATGCTTGATCTACAGTGGAGAGTTGTTTTAATATTCCTCCTGCATAAACATTATAGGTAGACTTAGCAATTTGACAGTGGGGCAGGCAACTTCCTCTTTAAGATATCAACAACAACAAAATTGATGCCTTCAGAAAGGGCACATGTTAGAATATGCCAGTAGTGTCCATCTTGGCAGATTTGAATCCTGTTGTTATTGTTTATGGTGATGATGATGTCTCTAAGCAGGAAGTTGCCCTGCTCTGTGTGATGTCATAGACACAAACGGGTGGTGCAGCTGTAAGGTGTTTACTCTCATCATTTGAACAACAGAGTTTGTTACCATTGTGAGTAGGCCTCTATGTCTTTCAGTGCTAAAATGGTTGTTACACCAGAGGTGGGAAAGAATATGTCCCAACTTGCTGAATAAAAGAACCGAGGCGACCCTTTTTAATCTAGGCCGATTTTATTTGAAGTGAAGAACTGCAAAAGAAACTAATGAGTATCCATGTATTATAGAGCATTTTTCTTTTCCCCATATCATTTATAGAGAAATTATCCAGGCTCTGGTAACAAAGACTGAAAGCCCCCATATTGCTGATTATTTAGCTGTAGTGTGAAAGTGTGAATGTAACACCTTCTTAAAGAACATTAATTTTCTGATACAGAATAATGTGATGAAAAGCCTCTTTGTGCTCTCTCTGTGCGGCGTATGCGAATTCCCATTACAACTGATAAAGTGCCTGACTAAAGTCTAATTAACCACTGCACTGTGTTCAAGGGTGTATTCACTAGGAACCAAACTGAACCAAACACTAAGAACCAAACGGTGAGAGCCCTACCTGAATTTGTCCAATAAGAAACTCTTGTTTTCGTAGGAAAATATTTTGCTACGGTGTTCACTAATGAATACACCCCATGTGCTGCAGATTTGGGAATGTGCAGAGAGTGGGTGGTGCCGAATGGTATACTCCTCCCACTCACGGGCGGTGGGAGATGCCTGTTGGTTCCCCTGTGGGCGACGCCTCCTCACTGGCTTCTTGACAACACAGCCACGGTAACTGCAGTGGAGACAGGTGAGCAACGCTCTCTGTGGAACAATGGAAGTCACTGGTATTTTATATTAGTGGCAAAACATGCCTTATTCTAAAATTTATTCAATCTTTTTTTTCCTCAGCAATCTACACATTATACCCCATAATGAAAAAGCGAAAATAGGTTTTTAGATTTTTTTGCAAATGTATTAAAAATAAACAACAGAAATATCTTATTTAAATAAGTATTAATTTACATTTACATTTACTATTCAGACCCTGTTTCCATTGATCATCCTTGAGATGTTTCTACAACTTGATTGGAGTCCACCTGTGGTAAATTCATTTGGAAAGGCACACACCTGTCTATATAAGGTCCCACAGTTGACAGTGCATGTAAGAGCAAAAACCAAGTCATGAGGTCAAAGGAATTGTCCGTAGAGCTCTGAGACAGGATTGTGTCTAGGCACAGATCTGGGGAAGGGTACCAAAACATTGAAGGTCCCCAAGAACACAGTGGCCTCCATCATTCTTAAATGGAAGAAGTGTGGAACCACCAAGACTCTTCCTAGAGCTGGCCGCCTGGCCAAACTGAGCAATCGGGACAGAAGGGCCTTTGTCAGGGAGGTGACCAAGAACCCGATGGTCACCCTGACAGTGCTCTAGAGTCCCTCTGTGGAGATGGGAGAACCTTCCAGAAGGACAACCATCTCTGCAGCATTCCACCAATCGGGCCTTTATGGTAGAATGGCCAGACGGCAGCCACTCCTCAGTAAAACAGCCCACTTGGAGTTTGCCAAAAGGACTCTCAGACCATGAGACACAAGATTCTCTGGTCTGATGAAACCAAGATTGAACTCTTTGGTCTGTATGCCAAGTGTCACATCTGGAGGAAACCTGGCACCATCCCTACCATGAAGCATGATGGTGGCAGCATCATGCTATCGGGACAGGGAGACTGGTAAGGATAGAGGAAACAATGGATGGAGACAAATGCAGCCAAATCCTTGATGAGAACCTGCTTCAGAGTGCAAAACGACCTTTTGACTGAGGAAGATTTACATTCCAACAGGCCAATGACCCCAAGCATTAAGCAAAGCAATGATGGAATGGCTTCAGAACAAGAATGTGAAAGTCCTTGAGTGACTTGAAAGACTTGGACTGCTGTTCAGCTCCACTCCCTATCTAACTTAACAGAGCTTGAAGAAATTTGCAAGAAAAATGGCTGAACATTCCCTAATAAAGATGTGCGAAGCTGATACAGACATACCCAAGGCTACTCAAAGTTGATACAGACATACCCAAGGCTACTCAAAGCTGTAATCGCCACCAAAGGTGCTTCAACAAAGTATTGACTCAGGGGTGTGAATACTTAGGTAAATTAGATATTTCTGTATTTCATTTGCAATACATTTGCAAAAATGTCTAAAAACCTGTTTTCACTTTGGCATTATAGGGGCATTGTGTGTAGATGGGTGAGGGGAAATAATATATTTAATCCATTTTGCATTCAGGCTGGAATAAGTCAAGGGGTATGAATTCTTTCTGAAGGCATTGTACCACAGATTCTCCAAGGTCTAACATCTGATTTTGTAAATTAGACCATTGAAAAATGCCATTTGTGGGGGACAAAATGAACCCTAACCCAATTATGGAAAATCGTTAAGACAATTGGCATTTGATAAGTGTGTAGGTGATCAGATTGTGCACTTAAAAGCGGTCTAATAGGTTAATGGGAAATCTGGTCAAATCCTCTTTGGAGTGACTCATCCCCTTAATGCATGTTATCCTATTTTCTTAAAAAGCTCAGTGCATTTGAAATTGTGATTTTTTTCCCCCTCTGTTTTTATATATATTTTCACATTATGATGTTGGAATAATAATGTAAAATTGTGAAAATTATGATAATGCCCTTTTAGTGTAAGAGCTGTTTGAAAAGACTGCCTGAAATTTCAGCCTGTTTTGGTAGGATGCAGTTTTGCTATGCCTGGTGACATCGCCAGGCAGTAAATGAGTTAATAGACCAATAAGAAAGAGTTCAACACCTCTGCCAATATCAGCTACTATTCAGTTTTCACCTGCCCTCAGACCACTCCCCAGACAGTCCTAGCAAAATTATTCCTTGGGAAATTGCTCTTTGCTAAGAAGCAATTTTTTTGTTTCTTTTTAATCATTTTAATTGAAGATAATCACATTTCATTGTTACCCAGAAATGATTTAATATTGAGATATAAATGGCTGCGTTGGACATTTTTAAGTGTGTTTTATCAACTGTCAACACACTTAATTGTTTTCTCGCAGCCTAAACAAACAAGACACTATTCAATAGGACAATGGTTTAAAGCTCCCAGTGGTGCTCCATCTCTTAGGTCACCACATTCATCCCAATGACGAGTCATCTCTTAGGCCTCCACATTCATCCCCATGATGAGTCATCTCTTAGGCCTCCACATTCATCCCCATGATGAGTCATCTCTTAGGTCACCACATTCATCCCCATGATGAGTCATCTCTTAGGTCACCACATTCATCCCCATGATGAGTCATCTCTTAGGTCACCACTTCCCCATGATGAGTCATCTCTTAGGTCACCACATTCATCCCCATGATGAGTCATCTCTTAGGTCACCACTTCCCCATGATGAGTCATCTCTTAGGTCACCACATTCATCCCCATGATGAGTCATCTCTTAGGTCACCACATTCATCCCCATGATGAGTCATCTCTTAGGTCACCACATCCCCATGATGAGTCATCTCTTAGGTCACCACATTCATCCCCATGATGAGTCATCTCTTAGGTCACCACATTCATCCCCATGATGAGTCATCTCTTAGGTCACCACTTCCCCATGATGAGTCATCTCTTAGGTCACCACATTCATTCCCATGATGAGTCATCTCTTAGGTCACCACATCCCAATGATGAGTCATCTCTTAGGTCACCACATTCATCCCCATGATGAGTCATCTCTTAGGTCACCACATTCATTCCCATGATGAGTCATCTTTTAGGTCACCACATCCCAATGACGAGTCATCTCTTAGGTCACCACATCCCAATGATGAGTCATCTCTTAGGTCACCCCATTCATTCCCATGATGAGTCATCTCTTAGGTCACCACATTCATTCCCGCGATGAGTCGCTGCAGTGTGCACCTCCTCTCCCCGTGCGGCTGTCCAATCTGCCAATAAAGCCCCTAGATAATTGCTTCGCCCGCCCATTAAATACCCTGGTAGCTCGGAGTGGTGATCGATAGCAGATCCACAGGCAGAAGCCAGCATGCCCACACACCCCCAACCAACAACCAACCCACAATCACCAGCCTGCTGTGACATCATCTCCTGTTTACCCTTCCTTTTATTGGTAACAGAGTGTATTAACTCAATAAGGGACCAGTGACCCAATGACTGACCCAGCAAACAGGGGATGTCCTAAGGACATAAGAGGATGTTCCCGTTGGGCTTTTAGGGTTTTATCGGAACGGTATCCCACAGATACTCTGAGAACGTTCTTGAAAATAATATGATGTTTACCTTAGTTTAGTTGTGACTTGCAACAGAAAATTACAATAAGGTCTCTTGATGACCATTTGGCATGACCGTTGGGCTCTGTCTGTCAGCCTTTCCTTTGGCAGGCCACTCTTGAATACCGGTATGCTGTGCTCCTTTATCTGGCAGGCAGGGAGACTAGGCTCCCTTGCAACGCCTGAGAATCCTCAGCCGCAATGGCCCGTTGTACTAGATTTATGTTCATCGTGATGATGCATTCTGGTGAACGGCCACACCCGAGGTATTGAGATAATTAGAATATCAATGCAGCGGTGTTTGTTATGTCTGCGCTGACAGTCACAAATTCATATATATGTTAATAGCAGAGCTGGGGCAGTGGAGCTGGAGTGGCGTGCTTGTGTTTGGAACATCAGCTCGTAATCAACAGATGTGATTCATAGGCTCTTGATGCTCTTCAATAATGTAGAGGCTCTCAACCGCAATGAGGAAGGCTGGGTTGTTTAGAGGATGGGCCCTCGATCAAAACAGCACAGCTCTTGGCTGTCTGACTGGCTGTTAGAGAACCTGCACTTACATTATCTGAACCCCTGACCTCAATGGTCTAGAGTGAGGTACCTCGACAAATGCTCTGCCATTTATATTCATGCAATGGTACCATGTTTCCACCTTTCAAAGAAATCTTAAGTGTTTCATCCGTCTCAAGAAGCTCTGTCCCATTTATTCAATTTGTTGAGTCCTAAGGCAGTCGTATTTGGCCCACAGAGTGACTGTCACAGTTCAGGAGAGAGAGAGAGAGAGAGAGAGAGAGAGAGAGAGAGAGAGAGAGAGAGAGAGAGAGAGAGAGAGAGAGAGAGAGAGAGAGAGAGAGAGATGAATAAATTAATTTCATTTGAAGGGCATTAGTGAGAAGTGGCAGCTGCTGCTTTGGCTTTTCCAAGCTGTTCTTGGGCCAGTGGGATTGAAAGCGACTGGCAGAAGACATGCCCGCAGGTAGAAGTATACAACAGGAGCTGTTTAGACTTTGCAGGGCACTTTTTGAGCCCTCCCCCCCATCCAGACCTGGATCCCACTGCTGCCACCAAATGTAAGATAGCGGACCACTATGTTGTAAGCATCCATTATCTTACGTTTATGATTTTGTTTATGGCTTCATTATGCTTTTACCTTCAGCCAGCCATTGTGTTTTTGGAAGATTATGTCTTGTAAGAATGTATTCGATTGGGTCATAATATGGTATGTAGATCAACTTCTAGGGCCCTGCTTTTTGTTACGATGTTTGTTTTAGCCCCCAATTATCTTCAATGTTCTCTCTCTCTTATCATGTAGGCAGTGGCGATGCATCATTCAGAGCCCCACCTGTTTTGAGCCCCACTTGTTTAGCCCCCCCCACATAAAATGTATATATATATATATATATATATATATATATATATATATATATATATATATATATATATACATACAGTACCAGTCAAAAGTTTGGACACACCTACTCATTCAAGGGTTTTTCTTTATTTGTACTATTCAGGCCTCTTTCTAGAGCACACAAGAAGGACCACCGCGACACCTTCCTTTTTAAGTGAGCACAGCAAAAGGTGAGTCCAAAAATGTATTGTATCCTCAACAATCTACACATAATACCCCATAATGACAAAGCGAAAACAGGTTTTTAGAAATTGTTGCAAATGTATTAAAAATTAAGAAGTATTCAGACCCTTTGCTATGTGACTTGAAATTGAGCTCAGGTGCATCCTGTTTCCATTGATAATCCTTGAGATGTTTCTACAACTTGATTGGAGTCCACCTGTGGTAAATGAAATTGATTGGACATGATTTGGAAAGGCACACACCTGTCTATATAAGAGCAAAAACCAAGCCATGAGGTCGAAGTAATGGCACAGATCTAGGGAAAGGTACCAAAACATTTCTGCAGCATTGAAGGTCCCCAAGAACACAGTGGCCTCCATCATTTTTTAAATGGAAGAAGTTTGGAACCACCAAGACTCTTCCTAGAGCTAGCCGCCCGGCCAAATGGAGCAATCGGGACAGAAGAGCCTTGGTTAGGGAGGTAATCAAGAACACAATGGTCACTCTGACAGAGCTCTAGAGTTCCTCTGTGGAGATGGGAGAACTTTCCAGAAAGACAACCATCTCTGCAGCACTCCACCAATCAGGCCTTTATGGTAGAGTGGCCAGACAGAAGCCACTCCTCAGTAAAGGGCACATGACAGCCCGCTTTGATTTTGCCAAAGTCACCAAAAGACTCTCATGAATGCCAAGCGTCACGTCTGGAGGAAACCTGCCACTATCCCTACGGTGAAGCATGGTAATGGCAGCATCATGCTGTGGGGATGTTTTTCAGGGGCAGGGACTGGGAAACTAGTCAGTATCGAGGCTAAGATGAACGGAGCAAAGAACAGAGAGATCCTTAATGAAAACCTGCTCCAGAGCCCTCAGGACCTCAGACAGGGGCGAAGGTTCACATTCCAACAGGACAACGACTCCAAGCACACACCCAAGACAATACAGGAGTGGCTTCAGGACAAGTCTCTGAATGTTCTTGAGTCACCCAGCCAGAGCCCGGACTTGAACCCGATCAAACATCTCTGGAGAGACCTGAAAAAAGCTGTGCAGCAATGCGCCCCATCCAACCTGACAGAGCTTGAGAGGATATGCAGAGACGAATGGGAGAATCTCCTCAAATACAGGTGTGCCAAGCTTGTAGCGTCATACTCAGGAAGACCCGAGTCTGTAATCTCTGTCAAAAGTGCTTCAACAAAGTACTGACTAAAGGTTCTGAATACTTATGTAAATGTAATATTTCTGTTTTTTTATTTTGAATAAATCTGCAAACATTTATAAAAATCTGTTTTTGCTTTGTCATTATGTGGTATTGTGTGTAGATTGATGAGGGAAAAAAACTATTTACCAATTTTAGATTAAGGCTGTAACCTAACAAATGCTTTCCGAAGGCACTTTATGTATACTGTTTCTAAGAAAGTAATGCTAAGTGTATGTTGTGTATTAAGCTGTTAATAGCCCATGTGCCTCACCCTAATAATTTTGTCAATTTCCCCCTGATAGCCTGCTGTTCTGATGTAGCCTGCTGTTCTGAATTGGTGGTGCACATGTAGCCTATAGTCTGCTTGAGAGAAATGTCATCATCTAATATTGTAAGAGCTTTAATTGTCTGCTTATATGCCCCCTTTATTTATCCTATGGTTCTGACCTGGTGTACAGGGAGAATACTGAAGAACGGCCCATGTTCTGAATTCTGTCGCTGTACATATCAAAAGTGCTAAACAAATAGTTATATTGACTATGTCCGTCCAAGCTCACTCATTAATGTCTTAATCCAAATGACAGATTGCCTCTTATCCGCTCGTCATCCCCTTGTGCCATAGTTTGTACATCTCAATTGTCAGTAGAAACCACATTTGTTTAATCAAGTCAGCCATATCAGCTATGTATTTTAAAAAGGCAGTAAATGAGACTGAATGAACTGTTTCGCTGCCAGACAAGGCTCTGCTGAAAGCCAGGTGTAGCAGTGGTAAGGATTCACTCCATGGTGCTGAAAAGAAAGCTCTGCTGTTGGGACAGCTGTACGTAGGCCCTAACAGTGCAATTCATGTATTGTGTTGTGTAGTGGCTTGGCTGGCATGCATCAAAAATATATATTTTCGTTTGCCCCACCAAGATTTACATGGTAAAATCGACACTGCATGTAGGCCAGCGTTGAGGATCAGACAGCTTTTAATGTTCACTGGCTTTATATTAGGAGTTCAGAGACCAGCTCTAGCACAGGAAACGGTCTCCTCCCCTTATCTTTCAACTTCGTTAAGCTAATTAACGTTTCTTAATTAAAACGTGAAAGGCCTTATTTATTATGCAAAGGGTTCTGACTTATCATCGCACCAAACATTAACTTTGAATCTCAATGACATATCTAAGATCTCTCCCACATCACCATGGGGGGACAGCCATTAAAGGCGAAGATGGGAAATGCACCCTTCCTGGTCACACGCCAGAAGAAATATTCCACAAACTTTGCTGATCGTTTCCTAACCGGTAAAACGTCATGTTTTTTTAAATGTTCTTAGAACAGAAGTGAACATTTTGGCTGTTCTGGGAACATTTATTTTTTGGTTTCCGGGAGATTCTGACAACGTTTACTCTGGTTGCTTGAAAGTTTTTTCCTGGGATGTTTTATTAACACATAGGTTTGTTTAAGGTTGTTGACAAATTTTCTTAAAACTTTCACTGAATGCTTCAATAAGACTTTTAATAACACTCCAAGCACAGATAGGACACATGGAAATTAATTTCCTTTGACATTAATCATGCAAACACATGCATTTTTTATTTGTGACACAGCATCAGTGAGATTCTGTTCTCTATCTATGGAATTAGTCCACTACGACATTTTTTTACGCATACAAAGCTGTCCTTTTTAGTCTATTCAAATTGACCCCATTTCAAAGGTCAAGTGTGACCAATTAGTGGGCACGGCCAACACACCTGAACACACTAACAAGATTAGAGGATAAAGAGAGTTTTGTTTCCATGAGGAAACCTGTAGGAAATGTTATGCTGAAGTATTGAAATTCCCATAGAAGAACGTTGTTTCTTAAAGTTCTCTGAACTATTTGAGAACTTTCCCAATGTCAAACCAGTTGGAGAACGTTCCTAGAACATTACCAAAATGTTAATTAAATGTAACCATGTTCAAACTTTTTGGAAATGTTCTATTAAAGTAATGAAATACCAAGAAAATAACATTTTTCTTTTGTCAAGTTCTTTTAATGTGCTGAGAATGTTCCAAAGCCAAGACACTATCCTGCACAGAACGTTGTGGGAAGGTTGTATGCAAAATAACCATAGGACGACCACACTCTCACCAAGCTCTAAGAAACATATGGTTCTCAGAACGTTATGTGCTAGCTGGGAAGAGAGTCCCTTGTCTCTAGTTATTTTTTAAATTCATGAGCTCGCCTTGACTGACAGCTGTTTGAAGTGCCTATGCCAAGCAACTTTGATGCAGTGAGCAGTATTGCAGTAAAATCATCTCTCAAGCAAATTTGTTGATACACAAAGCAACTCAAACAACACTGAATCAATGATTATCAATGATTTAAAAAATAATAATGTATACATCTCCCGTTTGGCATGTTTGAGGTGATGCAGTTCACAGCAGCACTGACGGATGTGTTGACTTGACAACTGAGTTTTGAACAACCCTTCCCCCCTTTTGTTCCATGCCAGCTGAAGACCTAACTAACTAACACTCAGTGTCTTCAGAAAGTATTCATACCCCTTGACTTATTCCACATTTTGTTGTGTTACAGCCTGAATTCATTATGGATTAAATCTTTTTTTTCACCCAATCAACACACAATACCCCATAAAACATGTTTTTAGACATTTTTGCTAATTGTATTGAAAATTAAATATATAATTGTATCATTTAGATAATTCTTCACACCCCTGAGTCAATACTTTGTAGAAGCACCTTTGGCAGCAATTACAACTGTGAGTCTTTTTGGGTACAGTAAGAGCTTTCCACAACTGGATTGTGCAACATTTGCCCATTGTTCTTTTCAACATTCTTCAAGCTCTGTCAAATTGGTTGTTGATCATTGCTAGACAACCATTTTCAGGTCTTGGCATAGATTCTCAAGTAGATTTAAGATAAAACTGTAACTCGGCCACTCATTCACTGTGTTCTTGGTAAACAACTCCATTTGGCCTTGTGTTTTAGGTTATTGTCCTGCTGAAAGGTAAATTAATCTCCCAGTGTCTGGTGGAAAGTAGACTGAACCAGGTTTTCCTCTAGGATTTTACCTGTGCTTAGCTCCATTCTGTTTATTTTTATTCTGAAAAACTCCATAGTTTGTAACGATTACATGCATACCCATAACATGATGCAGCCACCACTATGCTTGAAAGTATGGAGAGTGGTACTCAGTAATGTGTTGTATTGGATTTGCCCCAAAGATTTGTATTCAGGACAAAATTCACTGCTCGACAGAAGGACCTTAAAGATAATTGTATGTGTGGGGTACAGAGATAAGGTAGTCATTCACAAATCATGTTAAAGACTATTATTGCACACAGAGTGATTCCATGCAACTTATTATGTGACCTGTTAAGCAAATGTTTACTCCAGAACTTATTTAGGCTTGCCATTACAAAAGAGGTTGAATAGTTATTGATTCAAGTCATTTCAGCTTTTCATTTTTTATTAATTTGTGAAAATTTCGAAAAACATAATTCCACTTTGACATTATGGGGTATTGTGCGTAGGCCAGTGATTAAAAACATCTCAATTTAATCAATTTTTAATTCAGGCTGTAACACAACAACATGTGGAAAAAGTCAAGAGGTGTGAATATTTTCTAAGTATCTTTGCCATAGATGAATAGTTTTAATTATATTTGTTGACTACCTACAGTCAAAATCTGGTACCACCAGAGTAGGTACCTGGCTGCATAAACCACGACCCTCTACAAACACACCTTCTCAAATGTTGGCTACAAGGCGGTATTAAATTAGGTAAGACAATATCATGTTACCATTGGTGTATTAAAAAGAGAGTTAAGGTGATGTCACCTTGTCCCCTTAATAATGAATCCAAGTGTTTGACACGGGGGAGGGGACCAGTAACTTTATGATCAAAATGTATCAATGTAGAAGCAACAGTCAATTTTCATACTTTGGTCATCATACTTTGATCTGGTTTCCTTCAAATATCACCCTACTTAATGAAAAACATGATTTTGACTGTGCATGAGTATATCATGTACAATTATAATTAATGTGCTTTGTTGAACTGATTGAACAAACTCATTTTTTGAAGTTATATTTGTGGTGTGGTTTTTACAAGTTTTTTATTTGTACTGTTTTGGCTGTCACTTATTTTCTTTGGTACGAAAAAAATGAATAAATAAAAAATACAACTAACACTGGTGAGGGGAGGTTATTATAGTTTTGTGAATTCATATTTGTTTTGTTTTTCTATTCTATTTTAAATTCAGTTTAGTTTCAGTTCGTTTTCAGACTTGATTTGCTAGTTTTTATTTTGTTTGATAAAAACACCAATCCAAGCTTTTTTAACTTTAGTAGTAGGTGTAAGAAGAATCAAGAACCTTTACCTTTATCTGACAGAAAGAGAGAGCAAAAATCAAAAAATGAAGTCATGGCACATTTGACATGTCATGCTGATGTAATATTAAACATATATCACTGACTAACCCCTTCCAACAGGGTTCATGAAAACAGCAGCAACCGCAAAAACATACAGTGCCTTCGGAAAGTATTCAGACCCCCTTGACTTTTTCCACATTTTGTTAGGTTACAGTCTTATTCTAAAATGTATTAAATATTTTTTTCCCTCATCAATCTACACACAATACTCCATAATGACAAAGCAAAAACTGTTTTTTAGAAAGTTTTGCTAATTTATTAAATATAAAAAAGGGAAATTTCACATTTACATAAGTATTCAGACCCTTTACTCAGTACTTTGTTGAAGCACTTTTGGCAGCGATTACAGCCTCAAGTGTTCTTGGGTATGACACTACAAGCTTGGCACACCTGTATTTGGGGAGTTTCTCCCATTCTTCTCTGCAGATCCTCTCAAGCTTTGTCAGGATGGATGGGGAGTGTTGCTGCACAGCTATTTTCAGGTCTTTCCAGAGATGATCGATTGGGTTCTAGTCTGGGCTCTGGCTGGGCCACTCAAGGACATTCAGAGACTTGTCCCGAAGCCACTCCTGTGTTGTCTTGGCTGTGTGCTTGTTGGATAGTGAATCTTCACCCCTGTCTGAGGCCCTGAGTGCTCTGGAGCAGGTTTTTATCAAGGATCTCTCTGTTCTTTGCTCTGTTCATTTCTGCCTCGATCCTGACTAGTCTCCCAGTCCCTGCCATAGAAAAACATCCCCACACATCATGATGATGCTACCACCATGCTTCACCGTAGGGATGGCGCCAGGTTTCCTCCAGATTTGACGCTTGGCATTCAGGCCAAGAGTTCAATCTTGTTTTCATCAGACCAGAGAATCTTGTTTCTCATGATTTGAGAGTCTTTAGGTGCCTTTTTGCAAACTCCAAGCAGGTCATGTGTCATGTGCTTTTTATTGAGGAGTGGCCACTCTACCATAAAGGCCTAATTGGTGGAGTGCTACAGAGATGGTTGTCCTTCTGGAAGGTTCTCCCATCTCCACAGAGGAACTCTAGAGCCCTGTCAGAGTGACCATCAGGTTCTTGGTCATCTCCCTGGCAAAATATGGAAAAAGTCAAGAGGGCAGAATACTTACCGAAGGCACTGTAAGCAATAAAACACTTCTTCACAAATCTATCAGTTCACAGCCAGCTTGTGTGTGTGTGTGTGTGTGTGTGTGTGTGTGTGTGTGTGTGTGTGTGTGTGTGTGTGTGTGTGTGTGTGTCTGTGTGTGTGTGTGTGTGTGTGTCTGTGTGTATCTGTGTTCAACCAAACAAGATTTTCAGTTTTATCTTCAAGAAGATTCTGCGTTCCAGAGAGGTGGTCGTTCGGAATTTCAAGCCGGATGACAGTTGTCCACAGACAGAGAATATTCTCTCCACGAACGCTTGGGATGTATGGGCAGAAACCAGATCCAGTGCCATGGGCCACAGCTTTGGATGCACAGTCATCCTTGGAACTGGAGAGGTGATTCTGTAAACATTTTTATTTATTATTTATTTTTATTTCACCTTTATTTAACCAGGTAGGCTAGTTGAGAACAAGTTCTCATTTACAACTGCGACCTGCCCAAGATAAAGCAAAGCAGTGCGACAAAAACAACAACACAGAGTTACACATAAACAAACGTACAGTCAATAACACAAAAGAAATGTCACGAAATACTTTGTGCTGTTGTAAGGAGGACCAAGGCGCAGCGGAAGTGTGGATACTCATATTTTAATTTTCAAAAAAAGGAGTAGAGCATCCACTGAAAAAACAATAAACACCACAGTGACAGTCTTACAGGCATACAAAACGCAGTGTAAAAACAACCACCCACAAACCCCAGTGACAAACAACTCCTACATATATGACTCCCAATCAGGAACAACGATTCCCAGCTGTTCCTGATCAGGAGTCACAAGACACACACAAGACTGCCACGTCCTGACCCCCAAACTACTACAACAGCTCCATCTGCTGGTCAGGACGTGACAAGAAAATAAAAATGGAAAAATCTATGTACAGTGTGTGCAAATGTAGAAGATTAGGGAGGTAGGAAATAAATAGGCCCTAGAGGCGAAAATAATTACAATTTAGCATTAATAATCGAGTGATAGATGTGCAGATGATGATGTTCAAGTAGAGATACTGGGGTGCAAAAGAGCAAGAGGGTAAGTAATAATATGGGGATGAGGTAGTCGGGTGGGCTATTTACAGATTGGCTGTGTACAGGTACAGTGATTGGTAAGCTGCTCAGACAGCTGATGCTTAAAGTTAGAGATGGAGATATGACTCCAGCTTCAGAGATTTTTGCAATTCGTTCCAGTCATTGGCAGCAGAGAACTGGAAGGAAAGGCGGCCAAAGGAAGTGTTGGCTTTGGGGATGACCAGTGCAATATACCTGCTGTAGTGTGTGCTACGGGTGGGTGTTGCTATGGTGACCAGTGAGCTGAGATAAGGCGGGGCTTTACCTAGCAAAGACTTATAGATGACCTGGAGCCAATGGGTTTGGCAACGGATATGTAGTGAGGGCCAGCCAACGAGAGCATACAGGTCGCAGTGGTGGTTCGTATATGGGGCTTTGGTGTTAAAACGGATGCCACTGTAATAGACTAAAGGACTGAAGGAGGCTTTGTTGCGAAATAGGGAGCCGATTCTAGATTTAATTTTGGATTGTAGATGCTTAATGTCAGTCTGGAAGGAGAGATTACAGTCTAACCAGACACCTAGGTATTTGTAGTCCACATATTCTAGGTCAGAAACGTCCAGAGTAGTGATGCTAGTCGGGCGGGAGGGTACGGGCAGCAATCGGTTGAAGAGCATGCACTTAGTTTTGCTAGCATTTAAAAGCAGTTGGAGGCCACGGAACGAGTGTTGTATGGCGTTGAAGCTCGTTTGGAGGTTTGTTAGCACAGTGTCCAAAGAAGGGCCAGATGTATACAGAATGGTGTCGTCTGCGTAGAGATGGATCAGAGAATCACCAGCAGCAAGAGCGACATCATTGATGTATACAGAGAAAAGAGTTGGCCTGAGAATTGAACTCTGTGGCACCCCCATAGAGACTGCCAGAGATCCGGACAACAGGCCCTCCGATTTGACACACTGAACTCTATCTGAGAAGTAGTTGGTGAACCAGGCGAGGCAGTCATTTGAGAAGCCAAGGCTATTGAGTCTGCCGATAAGAATGCGGTGATTGACAGAGTTGAAAGCCTTGGCCAGGTCGATAAAGACGGCTGCACAGTACTGTCTTTTATCGATGGCGGTTATGATATCGTTTAGGACCTTGAACGTGGCTGAGGTGCACCCATGACTGCGGCAGCTTTCCAATCTTTGGGAATCTCAGACGATACGAAAGACGAAAGAGAGGTTGAATAGGCTAGTAATAGGTGTTGCAACAATTTTGGCGGATAATTTTAGAAAGAGAGGGTCAAGATTGTCTAGGGAGCCGAGTGTAGAGAGTATAGAGATATTGTTATCCACGTCGGCACCAACGATGTTAGGATGAAACAGTCAGAGGTCACCAAGCGCAACTTAGCTTCAGCCTGTAAATCAGCTAGAAAGATGTGTCGGCATCGATTAATTGTCTCTGGCCCCCTCCCAGTTAGGGGGAGTGATGAGCTCTACAGCAGAGTCTCAATCGCTGGATGAAAACTGTTTTCTGCCCCTCCCAAAAGATAGAATTTGTAGATAATTGGGACTCACCCACAAACAGGACCAAGGCTGGCCTGTTGAGGAGTGACGGACTCCATCCTAGCTGGAGGGGTGCTCTCATCTTATCTACGAACATAGACAGGGCTCTAACTCCTCTAGCTCCACAATGAAATAGGGTGCAGGCCAGGCAGCAGGCTGTTAGCCAGCCTGCTAGTTTAGTGGAGTCTGCCACTAGCACAGTCAGTGTAGTCAGCTCAGCTTTCCCCATTGAGACCGTGTCTGTGCCTCGATCTAGGTTGGGCAAAATTAAAGATGGCGGTGTTCGCTTTAGCAATCTCACTAGTATAAAGACCTCCTCCATTCCTGCCATTATTGAAAGAGATTGTGATACCTCACATCTCAAAATTGGGTTACTTAATGTTAGATCCCTCACTTCCAAGGCAGTTATAGTCAATGAACTAATCACTGATCATAATCTTGATGTGATTGGCCTGACTGAAACATGGCTTAAGCCTGATGAATTTACTGTGTTAAATGAGGCCTCACCCCCTGGTTACATTAGTGACCATACCCCCTGTGCATCCGGCAAAGGCGGAGGTGTTGCTAACATTTATGATAGCAAATTTCAATTTACAAAAAAAAACAATGACGTTTTCATCTTTTGAGCTTCTAGTCATGAAATCTATGCAGCCTACTCAATCACTTTTTATAGCTACTGTTTACAGGCCTCCTGGGCCATATGCAGTGTTCCTCACTGAGTTCCC
This sequence comes from Salmo trutta, assembly GCF_901001165.1. Classification (NCBI taxonomy): domain Eukaryota; kingdom Metazoa; phylum Chordata; class Actinopteri; order Salmoniformes; family Salmonidae; genus Salmo; species Salmo trutta. Next base: position 35,527,913 of record NC_042989.1, read on the forward strand.
TGAATTCCTATCGGATCTTGTAGTCATAGCAGATAATATTCTAATTTTTGGTGACTTTAACATTCACATGGAAAAGTCCACAGACCCACTCCAAAAGGCTTTCGGAGCCATCATCGACTCAGTGGGTTTTGTCCAACATGTCTCTGGACCTACTCACTGCCACAGTCATACTCTGGACCTAGTTTTGTCCCATGGAATAAATGTTGTGGCTCTTAATGTTTTTCCTCATAATCCTGGATTATCGGACCACCATTTTATTGCGTTTGCAATTGCAACAAATAATCTGCTCAGACCCCAACCAAGGAGCATTAAAAGTCGTGCTATAAATTCTCAGACAACCCAAAGATTCCTTGATGCCCTTCCAGACTCCCTCTGCCTACCCAAGGACGTCAGAGGACAAAAATCAGTTAACCACCTAACCGAGGAACTCAATTTAACCTTGCGCAATACCCTAGATGCAGTTGTACCCCTAAAAACTGAAAACATCTGTCATAAGAAACTAGCTCCCTGGTATACAGAAAATACACGAGCTCTGAAGCAAGCTTCCAGAAAATTGGAACGGAAATGGCGCCACACCAAACTGGAAGTCTTCCGACTAGCTTGGAAAGACAGTACTGTGCAGTATCGAAGAGCCCTCACTGCTGCTCGATCATCCTATTTTTCCAACTTAATTGAGGAAAATAAGAACAATCCAAAATGTATTTTTTATACTGTCGCAAAGCTAACTAAAAAGCAGCATTCGCAAATGGAGGATGGCTTTCACTTCAGCAGTAATACATTTATGAACTTCTTTGAGGAAAATATCATGATCATTAGAAAGCAAATTATGGACTCCTCTTTAAATCTGCGTATTCCTCCAAAGCTCCATTGTCCTGAGTCTGCACAACTCTGCCAGGACCTAGGATCAAGGGAGATACTAAGATACTTTAGCACTATATCTCTTGACACAATGATGAAAATAATCATGGCCTCTAAACCCTCAAGCTGCATACTGGAACCTATTCCAACTAAACTACTGAAAGAGCTGCTTCCTGTGCTTGGCCCTCCTATGTTGAACATAATAAACGGCTCTCTATCCACCGGATGTGTACCAAGCTCACTAAAAGTGGCAGTAATAAAGCCTCTCTTGAAAAAGCCGAATCTTGACCCAGAAATTATAAAAAACTATCGGCCTATATCGAATCTTCCATTCCTCTCTAACATTTTAGAAAAAGCTGTTGCGCAGCAACTCACTGCCTTCCTGAAGACAAACAATGTATACGAAACGCTTCAGTCTGGTTTTAGACCCCATCATAGCACTGAGACTGCACTTGTGAAGGTGGTAAATGACCTTTTAATGACGTCAGACCGAGGCTCTGCATCTGTCCTCGTGCTCCTAGATCTTAGTGCTGCTTTTGATACCATCGATCACCACATTCTTTTGGAGAGATTGGAAACCCAAATTGGTCTACATGGACAAGTTCTGGCCTGGTTTAGATCTTATCTGTCGGAAAGATATCAGTTTGTCTCTGTGAATGGTTTGTCCTCTGACAAATCAATTGTAAATTTCGGTGTTCCTCAAGGTTCCGTTTTAGGACCACTATTGTTTTCACTATATATTTTACCTCTTGGGGATGTCATTCGAAAACGTAATGTTAAATTTCACTGCTATGCGGACGACACACAGCTGTACATTTCAATGAAACATGGTGAAGCCCCAAAATTGCCCTCGCTAGAAGCCTGTGTTTCAGACAAAAAGAAGTGGATGGCTGCAAACTTTCTACTTTTAAACTCAGACAAAACAGAGATGCTTGTTCTAGGTCGCAAGAAACAAAGAGATCTTCTGTTGAATCTGACAATTAATCTGGATGGTTGTACAGTCGTCTCAAATAAAACTGGGAAGGACCTCGGCATTACTCTGGACCCTGATCTCTCTTTTGAAGAACATATCAAGACTGTTTCACGGACAAATTTTTTCCATCTACGTAACATTGCAAAAATCAGAAACTTTCTGTCCAAAAATGATGCAGAAAAATTAATCCATGCTTTTGTTACTTCTAGGCTGGACTACTGCAATGCTCTACTTTCCAGCTACCCGGATAAAGCACTAAACAAACTTCAGTTAGTGCTAAATACGGCTGCTAGAATCCTGACTAGAACCAAAAAATTTGATCATATTACTCCAGTGCTAGCCTCCCTACACTGGCTTCCTGTTAAGGCAAGGGCTGATTTCAAGGTTTTACTGCTAACCTACAAAGCATTACATGGGCTTGCTCCTACCTATCTTTCCGATTTGGTCCTGCCGTACATACCTACACGTACGCTACGGTCACAAGACGCATGCCTCCTAATTGTCCCTAGAATTTCTAAGCAAATGGCTGGAGGTAGGGCTTTCTCCTATAGAGCTCCATTTTTATGAAATGGTCTGCCTACCCATGTGAGAGACGCAGACTCAGTCTCAACCTTTAAGTCTTTACTGAAGACTTATCTCTTCAGTAGGTCCTATGATTAAGTATAGTCTGGCCCAGGAGTGTGAAGGTGAACGGAAAGGCTGGAGCAACGAACCGCCCTTGCTGTCTCTGCCTTGCCGGTTCCCCTCTCTCCACTGGGATTCTCTGCCTCTAACCCTATTACAGGGGCTGAGTCACTGGCTTACTGGTGTTCTTCCATTACGTCCATGGGAGGGGTGCGTCACTTGAGTGTGTTGAGTCACTGACGTGGTCTTCGTGTCTGGGTTGGCGCCCCCCCCCCCCCCTTGGGTTGTGCCGTGGCGGAGATCTTTGTGGGCTACACTCGGCCTTGTCTTAGGATGGTAAGTTGGTGGTTGGAGACATCCCTCTAGTGGTGTGGGGGCTGTGCTTTGGCAAAGTGGGTGGGGTTATATCCTGCCTGTTTGGCCCTGTCCGGGGGTATCATCGGATGGGGCCACAGTGTCTTCTGATCCCTCCTGTCTCAGCCTCCAGTATTTATGCTGCAGTAGTTTATGTGTCGGGGGGGTTAGGGTCAGTCTGTTACATCTGGAGTATTTCTCTTGTCTTATCCGGTGTCCTGTGTGAATTTAAATATGCTCCCTCTAATTCTCTCTCTCTCTTTCTTTCTTTCTTTCTCTCGGAGGACCTGAGCCCTAGGACCATGCCTCAGGACTACCTGGTATGATGACTCCTTGCTGTTCCCAGTCCACCTGGCCGTGCTGCTGCTCCAGTTTCAACTGTTCTGCCTGCGGCTATGGAACCCTGACCTGTTCACCGGACGTGCTTGTTGCACCCTCGACAACTACTGTGATTATTATTATTTGACCATGCTGGTCATTTATGAACATTTTAACATCTTGACCATGTTCTGTTATAATATCCACCCGGCACAGCCAGAAGAGGACTGGCCACCCCTCATAGCCTGGTTCCTCTCTAGGTTTCTTCCTAGGTTTTTGGCCTTTCTAGGGAGTTTTTCCTAGGGAGTTTTTCCTAGCCACCGTGCTTCTTTCACATGCATTGCTTGTTGTTTGGGGTTTTAGGCTGGGTTTCTGTACAGCACTTTGAGATATCAGCTGATGTACGAAGGGCTATATAAATACATTTGATTTGATTTTGATTTAGCCCAGCTGATTTGTAGGGATCCAGATTTTGCACATCAGCTGTCTGGATTTGGGTGAAGGAGAAGGGGGGGGGGAAGTTGCTGCAGGGGGAGCAGAGCTGTTGGCCGGGGTAGGGGTAGCCAGGTGGAGAGCATGGCCAGCATTGGAAAAATGCTTATTGAAATTATTGATTATTGTAGATTTATCAGTGGTGACAGTGTTTCCTATCCTCAGTGCAGTGGGCAGCTGGGAGGAGGTGCTCTTATTCTCCATGGACTTCACATTGTCCCAAAACTTTTTGGAATTAGTGCTACAGGAAGCAAATTTCTGTTTGAAAAATCTAGCCTTAGCTTTCCTAACTGACTGAGTATATTGGTTCCTGACTTCCCTGAAAAGTTGCGTATCGCAGGGGCTATACGATGCTAATGCAGAACGCCACAGGATGTTTTTGTGCTGGTCAAGGGCAGTCAAGTCTGGCGTGAACCATGGGCTATATCTGTTCTTAGTTCCAAATTGTTTAAAAAGGGGCATGCTTATTTAAGATGGAGAGGAAATCACTTTTGAAGGGCAACCAGGCATCCTCTACTGATGGGATGAGGTCAGTATCCTTCTAGGATACCCGGGCCAGGTCGATTAGAAAGGCCTGCTCGCTGAAGTGTTTTAGGGAGCGTTTGATAGTGATGAGGGGTGGTCGTTTGACCGCGGACCCAGTACGCACGCAGGCAATGAGGCAGTGATGCCCCCCTTTACCTCTTCCAGGTATTTCCACAGCTCACACAGAGTACTTAATGCCCTGCCAGGTTGACCCTCCGGCTAGACGGTGACCTTAGACACAATCTTCGATGCGAGGAAGCTACATTTCTAAAGCACTGTGGTCGAGAAGCTTGCTGGATTAATCGGGCTGGCATCTTCCTGGGGTCCTGCTGCTCCACGGCTGTGCTGTCCAATTTGCTGAAGTCTAAAAGACTCTGCTTGCCTCATCAGTGTCTCCATCTTTGTTGACCGAAGTGGCAGAGACACACTTGGGTCCATCAGACAAGGTGCTGCAGGGTTTGGGTAGAAGTTGGCTGCCAGGGCAATCAGTATGCAACCGAAGCGCTCACACAGTGACTTTAGGAAGACCTGTGCCAACTGTTTTGCAACAGTAGTTGACTGCAAGTGTGTCTCAAGGTTGAGAAAGCACGGCACCACATCAGACCGTGACTTGCTGTCAGTTTGATGTTGGTCGGTGTGGATTGCAAACGGCTCCAACAACATCACATGCTGTTCTAGCTTGTCCCAGTCATGCTCCATGCTCGCCCTCAGATTTATGCTCTGTTAGTCAGTGATAGCTAGTGATAGTGATGCAAAAGCTAGGCCTATTTGAAACATCTGCATCTATTGGCAGCATTTACCCACCAGATTCAAAACCTTGAAAACCCCATTAGGAAAAAAGCTTGAAAACCCCATTAGGAAAAAAAGCTTGAAAACCCCATTAGAAAAAAAGCTTGAAAACACCATTAGCAAAAAAAGCTTGAAAACCCCATTAGAAAAAAAGCTTCAAAACCCCATTAGCAAAAAAAGCTTGAAAACCCCATTAGCAAAAAAAGCTTGGAAACACCATTAGCAAAAAAAGCTTGAAAACCCCATTAGCAAAAAAAGCTTGAAAACCCCATTTGATTTTTGTCAAAGATTAGAATAAAAAAACTAAAACATAACAGTTTATGATGGTTTGTATTTTATTTTAGTTAGTTTTGCAGTCAAAGATAATAGATTCAGTATAGTATTTTTTTTCAAATGTTTTTAGTTTGTATTTCAGTTTACAAAATTGTTTTTCCAATGTTAGTTTTTATTTTATTTCCAGTTTTTGTTTACTATAGTAATCTTGGTCTTTAACACTGGTGCTGGAGTCTTTAACACCAGTGAGGGGGTATTTAACACAGGGAGGGGGTATTTAACACCGGGGAGGGGGTATTTAACACCAGGAGGGGGTATTTAACACCGGGGAGGGGGTATTTAACACCGGGGAGGGGGTATTTAACACCGGTGAGGGGGTATTTAACACCGGTGAAGGGGTATTTAACACCGGGGAGGGGGTATTTAACACCAGTGAGGGGGTATTTAACAATGGGGAGGGGGTATTTAACACCAGTGAGGGGGTATTTAACACCAGTGAGGGGGTATTTAACACCAGTGAGGGGGTATTTAAGACCAGTGAGGGGGTATTTAACACCGGTGAGGGGGTATTTAACACCGGTGAGGGGGTATTTAACACCGGTGAGGGGGTATTTAACACCAGTGAGGGGGTATTTAACACCAGTGAGGGGGTATTTAACACCGGTGAGGGGGTATTTAACACCGGTGAGGGGGTATTTAACACCGGGGAGGGGGTATTTAACACCAGTGAGGAGGTATTTAACAATGGGGAGGGGGTATTTAACACCGGTGAGGGGGTATTTAACACCAGTGAGGGGGTATTTAACACCGGTGAGGGGGTATTTAACACCGGGGAGGGGGTATTTAACACTGGTGAGGGGGTATTTAACACCGGTGAGGGGGTATTTAACACTGGTGAGGGGATATTTAACACCGGAGAGGGGGTATTTAACACCAGTGAGGGGGTATTTAACACCGGGGAGGGGATATTTAACACTGGTGATGGAGTCTTTAACACTGCTTATAGAAGTCTTGTTTGTGTGTTAGATTAATTAATGAGGAGAAGCTTGGCCCTGGGGTACCTTTTACAGGGCTGATGCCTAGGCAGAGTCTGGAATGGTCCCCCTGCAGGTTTTTACTGTGGATGTCGCACCCTTTCAGGATTAATTATATTTAAGCCCCTCAATCTTTTGGTTTTGTTTAGAAGCTCAACATCACTATAATTATATAAGAAAACGCTTGGAGAGACCCGCTGGCCAAAACAGTGGATTCTTTAAAAAAAAAAAAAAATGTAACACATCTTTATATCATCACTTCTTTGTCAGTTTAAATTAGCTATTTTTTTTAACTTGTGTGAGATAAAAGCTGCTTTTGGTTTTCAAAGACTAATTTGTTCGACATGGTTAAAGGCATAGATCCAAAAATATCACATGCTTCTGTGATTCTTGGATCGAGTTTATCTTTTGTTAAATACATCATACTTTATTAAGTATCACACATTGTACCAAAACATTATTGAAACCCAACAGCAGTGGTTCCCAACCAGGGGTACTTGGCCTATTTTATTTAACCTTTATTTAACTAGGCAAGTTAAGAACAAATTCTTATTTACAATGATGGCTTAGGAACAGTGGGTTAAATGCCTTGTTCAGGGGCAGAATAGCAGATATTTACCTTCTCAGCTCGGGGAATCGATATAGCAACCTTTCGGTTACTGGCCCAATGCTCTAACCATTAGGTTACCTGCCACCCCAGTCCACAGAGGGTACTTGAGAAGATTAATGAGACCATAGGCTTACTTGTAAAATGCACATGAGGGGTACTCCGGGCAGAGCAAAACGTACTTGGTGGTAGAGTAACCGAAAAAGGTTGGGAACATCTGTTCTAGAGTTTTATCCTCCTCCATTGTAATAACACTGAGATTACTTTATAGCTCCAGTTCTTCATTGTAAATATCTTGGAACGTTACCAATCATATATGTGCCTCATGAATTTGAAAGCTCTGCTGAGTTGACGATTACACCCACGGCTGTAAAGTAACAACACAATTTATCTTGTTTTAATCAGCTTGTTTTCAAAGGAATCCATTCAGTAGGGAGATGCATGGCATATTGCTCAATGTAATTTGCCCAATATTTATAGCCTCAAATCAAATCTTGCCATAACTCCCCACAAGAGATGCAACTCCACGTAAAGCATTCCTATATTGAACAGGATAAATGCTTTCAGCAAAATGTGCAACCGGAGAGAGAAAATGTAATTTATATATTTGATTGATCTCAATAGCTCAAGACGTGACAAGACAACCACACATGAAAATATTAAACAAAAGCAAGTAGAACATGCATGCTTGGTTCTGGATACGGTACCAACAACCACAAATGTTGTCTTGGCAATTTCATTTTCAGAACCCATTCTTTCCTTATTTTGCTATATTGTCTAAACCAAATCTCTACAAGGTGTTGAAAGCATGTTGACTCCAATGCTTCCCACAGTTGTGTCAAGTTGGCTGGATCTCCTTTGGGTGTTGGACCATTCTTGATACACACGGGAAACTGTCGAGCTTGAAAGACCCAGCAGCGTTGCAGTTCTTGACACAAACTGGAGCGCCTGACAGCTGCTACCACACCTACTACCGAAGGCACTTAAATCGTTGTCTTGCCAACTCACCCTCTGAATGGCGCACACAAAATCCATGTCTCAATTGTCTCAAGGCTTAAAAATCCTTCTTTAACCTGTCTCCTCCCCTTCATCTACACTGATTGAAGTGGATTTAACAAGTAACATCAATAAGGGATCACAGCTTTCACCTGGATTCACCTGGTCAGTCAATGTCATGGACAAATCAGGTGTCCTTAATGTTTTGTACACTCAGTGTACATGTGCAATACACAGCTCTGCTCTAGTTTATAGGCCTATCTCTAACAAGACTTGGCAGTCGCCCTCAAATAAACGCTCCCAATAATAATAAGTCTGCATATGATCAGGTAGACCTATGGCTGTTTTATAAACTGTTTCAACATCCATCAACTGTGATGGCTGGGCTTGTAGAGTACACAGAAGCGGCATGTTGTTAGCATAGCAGCCAGCGACGGTGGCTAACACTGATTCTAAATGGTGATACGGCTAGTGGCTGCCGGTGGTGTGTCAGGGCTGGTCCCTGGTCTCGGATGGGACACTGACAGGGTAATTGCTTTGCTGGATTTTGGATCAGCGAGGGCAGAGCAGGGGGGATTGAAGTGGCCAGGGGAATCAGTTCACAGCTGAGAGAGACAGACGCAGGGCTCTTCTCATCCACACACACACACACACACACACCCACACACACACACACACACACACACACACACACACACACACACACACACACACACACACACACACACACACACACACACACACACACACACACACACACACACAGTGAGCTCCAAAAGTATACAGTGACAGATGTTTTGTTGTTTTGGCTCTGTACTACAGCACTTTGGATTTGAAATGATACAATGACTATAAGGTTACATTGCAGACTGTCAGCTTTAATTTTAGGGTATTTTCTTCCATATCAGCTGAACCGTTTAGAAATAACATCACTTTCTGTACATAGCTCCATTTTAGGGGACCAAAAGTGTTGGGAAAAATTTCCTTATATGTGTATTAAAGTAATAAAAAGTTAAGTATGTCATTTCTAAAGGGTTCACCCGATATGGATGAAAATACCCTCATATTAAAGCTGACAGTGTGCCCTTTAACCTCATAGTCATTGTCACCCAAAGTGATGTGTCACTGTCCCAATACTTTTGGTGCTCACTGTACAGTGCATTCAGGAAGTAATCAGACCCCTTGACTTTTTCCACATTTTGTTACGTTACAGCCTTATTCTTAAATTATTATTATTTAAATCCTCATCAATCTAAACACAATACCCCATAATGACAAAGAAAAAACAGGTTTTTAGAAATGCTTGCAAATTTATTACAAATAAAAAGTGGAAATATCACATTCACGTAAGTATTCAGACCCGTTACTCAGTACTTTGTCTTAGCATCTTTTGCAGTGATTACAGCCTCGACTCTTCTTGGGTATGATGGTACAAGCTTGACAGACCTGTATTTGGGGAGTTTCTCCCATTCTTTTCTGCAGATCCTCTCTGGCTCTGTCAGGTTGGATGGGGAGCATCGCTGCACAGCTATTTTCAGTTCTCTCCAAAGATGTTGGATCGGGTTCAAGTCCGGTCTCTGGCTGGGCAACTCAAGGACATTCACCAAAGCCACTCCTGTGTTGTATTGACTGTGTGCTTAGGGTCATTGTCCTGTTGGAAGGTGAACCTTCGCCCCTGTCTGAGGTCCTGAGCACTCTGGAGCAGGTTATTTATCAAGGATCTCTTTGTAGTTTTCTCTGTTCATCTTTCTCTTGATCCTGACTAGTCTCCCATTCCCTGCCACTGAAAAACATCCACACAGCATGATGCTGCCACCACCATGCTTCACCGTAGGGATGGTGCCAGGTTTTCTCCAGACGTGACGCTTGACATGGCCAAAGAGTTTAATCTTGGTTTCATCAGACCACAGAATCTTGTTTCTCATGGTCTGAGAGTCCTTTAGTTGCTTTTTGGCAAACTCTAAGTGGGCTGTCATGTGCCCTTTACTGAGGAGTGGCTTCCGTCCGGCCACTCTACCATAATGGCCTGATTGGGGGAATGCTACAGAGATGGTTGTCCTTCTGGAAGGTTCTCCCATCTCCACAGAGGAACTCTGGAGCTCTGTCAGAGTGACCATCGGGTTCTTGGCCACCTCCTTGACCAATCAAATTGTAGAAACTTCTCAAGGATGATCAATGGAAATAGGATGCACCTGAGCTCAATTTCGAGTCTCATAGCAAAGGGTCTGAATACTTATGCCAATAAGGTATTTCTGTTTTTCATTGGTAATACATTTGCAAAAAAAAATCTAAAAACCTGTTTTCGTTTTGTCATTATGGGGTATTGTCTGTAGATTGATAAGGATTTTTTTTATTTAATCCATTTTAGAATAAGGCTGTAACGTAACAAAATGTGGAAAAAGTCAAGGGGTCTGAGTACTTTCCGAAGGCTCTATATATTTGTTGTACTATCCTTGTGCTGATCCAAAAACAAATTCCCCTTTCAAATCCTCTTTTCCTTAACCATTAACCCCAAACCCCTAACCCTAAAACTAAACCGAACCCTAACTCCTAACCCTAATTCTAACCCTAAACCTAACCCCTAACCCTAAAACTAACCCCAAGCCCTAACTCCTAACCCTAATTCTAACCCTAAACCTAACCCCTAAGCCTAAAATAGCATTTTTCCTTGTGAGGACAGGTGAAATGTCCCCACTTTTCCTTGTTTTACTATCCTTGTGAGGACTTCTGGTACCCACAAGGATAGTAAAACCAAACCACACACACACACATACCAGTATCTTCTTTGAACCTGAAGAGTGAAGCTCTCACTAGACAGGGTTCCATTGACCCTTTTCAACAAAAGCAATGTAAAAAATATATATACAAAATGGAAACAACAGATTTAAAATGTTTATTTACGTTTTATTTTATTTTATCTTAATTTAATCTTTATTTAAGTCAGTTCAGAACACATTCTTATTTACAATGACGGCCTACACCAGCCAGACCCGGACAATGCTGGGCCAATTGTGCGCTGCCCTATGGGACTCCCATCACTGCCGGATGTGATACAGCCTGGATTAGAACCAGGTACTGCAGTGACGCCTTTTGTTCTGAGGTGCAGAGTCTTAGAGACATAAGAGACATTTTCTTAAGATGGACAACATTTTTATCCGTTCGACAGGGGTGGACTTTTATTTTGTCTAACTTTCTTTATTGTGACAAATTATGATGGAAACTGTGTCTTTCAAATAAATGATGATTGCCGAATCCTTTTGAAGGTACGCAGGGTACGTGATGTCACCTCATAACTATAAGGCTCCCCTCCACATTTAATTCTAAATGCTGACTGCTTGCTAAATTTGCTATTTTCTCAACTATAAAAATGTTTTTTTTTGCAGGACAAGGATTGTCCTGACTTTCAAGAATGCCTGAAGTGCTTTGCCTTACTTTCTGGTTGGCTGGCAAGTTTCACAATGGCACAGACAGTGGCAATACATTGGCACATGAGAATTACTAGAATATTTCAAATATTAGTAAATTATTGCATTCTATACATGCTGGCTGTTGCGGACTACCTGAGACATGAGACAGATAGGTGGGAGGGCATGCAGACTGTCGCCAATTTATTAAGGCGTAATTTGCCAGAATGGGTAATGGAAACACTTCAACCAATACATTTTTATCATACACTGTAAGGTTTTTGCAAATAAGTTTTTTCCTTAGGTCATTAGGTCCAGCAGTTTTTATAGAACACAGGGTAGTTGAATGGAAATGCACCCTAGCAAGCAATCTATTTTCTATCCGAACTTTCTAAAATGTCGAGGAAAAAAAATCACTGGACAAGTTAATGGAAACATACAGTAGCTACTGTCATTGTCCCTGTAAAGAGGCTTTCTTCTAGTTTCATGTTACTCTGGTGGTTGATCATGTTTAATGGGAGCAGCTTTATGGTAATACTCGCGAAGGCCACTGTATCATTAGTTAAATCCTGGAAAATTACAAAAACATAGATATTGTACACTGACATACATGAAGGTGATTGCACATGACGTTCAATCTGACAGCGTAATAACGTCGACCGAGGTAGAATTTGTGCGGTATAGGATGGCGAGTGACAACGATAAACTCCTCGACTTCAAAGACGACCACTCAAGTTTCATGCTTGTACGTTTGAGAGCACGCAAATTGATTAATGACTTTCAAATGACGCTGTGTCCATTTGCTCTGTCATATATGCTTAATCAGAGCTGTAACGTTCCATACTTATCTCCTGTTTGTAACACGTTTGCTAGAGGTTTGTTAGAGGTTCTCTGGGGGGTTCTTATGGCGGTTTCTGTTTGGTTCCTCAGGACAGCAGATCGTGGGGAACCAGTTCAAGGTGATGTGCTTGGCTGTGTAGCCCAACGACCCTGAAGTGTTCCTGTCTGGGGGTTCCAGTGCAGAAGTCAAGGCTTGGGATGCCCATACCTGCAAGGTCAGATGCATCATTAACCCTCTCTTCTCCCCAGCACTGTGGGCCTTTTCTGTTAGATCTGGATTGAAATAGTATTTATTTTCTTTAGAATAATTTCACAATGGAACCAATGAAATAGCCATAAAAGTACAAACCTTTCCAATCTGGCACTAGAAGCAGGCTCTATCAGACAATCAATATGAAAGATATTTGTACTCAGGTCTGATCTCTCTGTGGCTCACCCGTCACCAAGACAGAGAGAGTCATTCATAGGGCTAACAACATTGTCAAGGCATGCTGATCTATACTATGGTGCACTGTACCCTTTTTGGTATGAGTTCAAACTGGCACGTTCCCAAGTAGCTATCCGCTAGTACATTTTAATGCAACAGCAATTTGTTCTGCGAGTTGGTGTCAATGCAGGTTGCAGAGAATATGGAATTGTCATATCTGCTAGAGGAGCCAAGCTTCACCAGCATGTTTTATTTATTCTATTTATGCTCCATATTCTCTTCTCAGAGGGTGTACAGAGCAGGAATCCTGCAGACTTTGGCCATCCTATTCCTGACCGGGGGCAGGGAGTTTGTGACCAGCAGTGACTCAGTCAGCCAGGACTCTGCGGAGCGCATGCTCATCGCATGGAACTTCCAAACCATTGCTAAGGTCACCAATCAGATCTACCATGTAAGTAAGACCACGGTCATGTTCAGTAGGGCATACTGTACCAAAATGTTTTGCAACGGATGTAAATTAGCGTTTCTTATTGGACAATTTCAGTTAGTACTTCCCCAGTTCTACCAGTTTGTACCTTCCCAGTTCTTTGGACATGACGTAGCTTGTTTCACCTCAGCCATGTTGTCCATGCAAACATACTGTACCTTTAAGGAGCAAAGAAGTAACTGGTAATAATGGAATGTATCTATCAGTGTATGTATGTACAGTATCTATCTTAAAGCTCTCACTTGTTTTGTCTTCCATAATACACAATTATTCCTCTTCCTGTAATGTAAGTAAGTGTTGGACCAAATTGACTATTTAAGTCAATGACATTTTTTTTGTGGCAGAAAATACAGTATTATTGAGTATGAATGCCAAGCCAGTTGAATGTTCTCTGACCTTCTACCATTCCGTTGAATGTTCTCTGACCTTCTACCATTCAGTTGAATGTTCTCTGACCTTCTACCATTCAGTTGAATGTTCTCTGACCTTCTACCATTCAGTTGAATGTTCTCTGACCTTCTACCATTCAGTTGAATGTTCTCTGACCTTCTACCATTCAGTTGAATGTTCTCTGACCTTCTACCATTCCGTTGAATGTTCTCTGACCTTCTACCATTCAGTTGAATGTTCTCTGACCTTCTACCATTCAGTTGAATGTTCTCTGACCTTCTACCATTCAGTTGAATGTTCTCTGACCTTCTACCATTCAGTTGAATGTTCTCTGACCTTCTACCATTCCGTTGAATGTTCTCTGACCTTCTACCATTCAGTTGAATGTCCTCTGACCTTCTACCATTCAGTTGAATGTTCTCTGATCTTCTACCATTCAGTTGAATGTTCTCTGACCTTCTACCATTCAGTTGAATGTTCTCTGACCTTCTACCATTCAGTTGAATGTTCTCTGACCTTCTACCATTCAGTTGAATGTTCTCGGATCTTCTACCATTCAGTTGAATGTTCTCTGACCTTCTACCATTCAGTTGAATGTTCTCTGACCTTCTACCATTCAGTTGAATGTTCTCTGACCTTCTACCATTCAGTTGAATGTTCTTTGACTGTCACGCCCTGACCTTAGAGTTCCTTTTTATGTCTCTATTTTGGTTTGGTCAGGGCGTGAGTTGGGGTGGGCATTCTATGTTCCCTGTCTATGTTTTGTATTTCTGTGTTTTGGCCTGGTATGGCTCTCAATCAGGGACAGCTGTACATCGTTGTCGCTGATTGGGAGCCATAGTTAGGTAGCCCCTTTTCCACCTGTCTGGTATGGGAAGTTGTTTTTGCATAGCTGTGAGTAGCCTGCGAAACTGTTCGTTTGCTGTGTTGCGTATTGTTTTGGTTTTTTCTGGTTCACCATTTTTATTAAAGTATGATGAACCCAACCCACGCTGCGCCTTGTTCTCATTCCAACAATGGACGTTACACTGACCTTCTACCATTCAGTTGAATGTTCTCTGACCTTCTACCATTCAGTTGAATGTTCTCTGACCTTCTACCATTCAGTTGAATGTTCTCTGACCTTCTACCATTCAGTTGAATGTTCTCTGACCTTCTACCATTCAGTTGAATGAATCCAGGAGCTGTACATGTTCCCCAGCCTAGCCCTTTACCTCAAGGAAGAGTCCTTTGTAGCGCACACCAATGACAACTACATGGCCCTATTGTCTGCACAGCGGCCATACGGAATGACAAGAGGAGGCGGCATGAGAGACACAAGGTCAGTGGTGATTAGGCTGTGAGAGATCCATACGCTCCACACATAGCTGATAGCAGTGCTCCGTCCGGCCTGTCATTTACAGTACTCTATAAACAAACATGGTTACCCAGAAACAATAACGCTAATGAGTCACAGAGAGAATGTGACATTCAGATATGTGTGACATGAATATTGAAAGAACCTGCTGAGCTTTTTTTCTGTCAATGTGTGTCCAACGAGTGAGTAGCCTATAGCTAGCTCTCATGCTGATGTAAAAAAGCATGTTTAGCTGTCACTAAAGTGTAGTTTCAACGTTGATCCTTTGTGTAAAAAAAAAGCATAAGCATAATAAACATTGAATGTATTTGTTTATGTATGTTATTTCCCTAGTTTAAGGGTTATATGCAAAACAGCACTGTGATGCTTATTACTCACAATAGGATAGGAAGTCTATATCTTGAAATCTCTCATGTGATGACAGCGTTAATAAAGTAAACTTTGTGCTGTATATGAAATGCATGCAATGCCACAGTAAAGTAATTGATTGGATTTATATAGGGCTTTTCCACAAGCTGGTCTAATGGCTTTACATGGTAGCATAAGGGGGAATCTCCAGCAGGCAGCACAGGATTACAACCTCAATGCAATCTTGATCTTCAGTGTTGTAAACTTGTTTTGCACGAATAGCCAACATTTATAATTATTTTGTGCACTGCAAGTGTCTGACTAAAAGTGGAAAATGTGAGCCTGGGCCATTTGCAATGTACACTGAGTGTACAAAACATTAAGGACACCTTCATAATATTTATTTATTTTATTTCACCTTTATTTAACCCGGTAGGCTAGTTGAGAACAAGTTCTCATTTACAACTGCGACCTGGCCAAGATAAAGCAAAGCAGTGCAACACAAACAACAACACAGAGTTACACATGGAATAAACAAACATACAGTCAATAACACAATAGAAAAAGTCTATATACAGTGTGTGCAAATGAGGAAGGATGAGGGCGGTAAGGCAATAAATAGGCCCTAGTGGTGAAATTATTACAATATAGCAATTAAATACTGGATTGATAGATGTGCAAAAGATGAGTGTGCAAGTAGAGATACTGGGGTGCAAAGGAGCAAAATAAAATAAATAGCAGTATGGGGATGAGGTAGTTGTATGGGCTATTTACAGATGGGCTGTGTACAGGTGCAGTGATCTGTGAGCTGCTCTGACAGCTGGTGCTTAAATCTAGCGAGGGAGATATGAGTCTCCAGCTTATTGAGTTGCACCAAGACTTAAAAATCCTTCTTTAACCTGTCTCCTCCCCTTCATCTACACTGACTGAAGTGTATTTAACAAGTGAAATCAATAAGGGATCCTAGCTTTCACCTGGATTCTCCTGGTCAGTCTATGTCATGGAAAGAGCAGATGTCCTTAATGTTTTGTACACTCAGTATATAGTCTATTCATTGATTTTAGTGTGTTGCTAATGGTGTAGGGGTTTAGGTGCAGGGCTATGCTGTGCTGTGTGACTTCCTCTCCAGATTGGTCCATACTGGTCACGGGGCACCGTCCACTTCTACGACCAGCAGAGCACACGGACACTGAACACGCTGCACCCACACCAGCAGGCCTGCGAGTGTCTCTGCACCCTGTGCTACCCGCTGTGGTGACGACGTGTGACTGGGGTGACGAGATCAGGATCTGGCAGTGATTGGCACAGAAGGACTGTATGTAAGGGGAATGATTCCGAGAGCTCTCATAGGATGATTTTCTTCTTTGGGGATTTAATTATAACACCCAGACACTACAAACATCCAGCCGTCCTTCGCTTCCATTCAAAGACTTGCCTGTTTATCAAACTGCTGTCAGTTGTCCATTGGTTAGCTCATATCATAACTTCAATCAAATGGATAGGGAAACTGTTGTTGTTGTTTACGCTGTTGTGCGTTTTTGTTGCCGTTTTTACTTTGCTACCTGACGGTTTTTACTTTTTCATTACCGTATATTTTTACTTTTTCCCTCACTCAACTTTTTTTTTCATTCAACTTTCCTACCCCGGAGGTTTTATCTGGACATGGTTCGTCAGGACTTCAAACAGCCGAAGCTAAGTAACATTAACATGATGCCTTCTAATTGCAGTCGTTGTACTCATAATATACAGGAGAACGATCGCCTTACGGCAAGGATAGCTGTGCTGCAAGCCCAGCTTCAGACGCAATCGTTAGGCAAGGGTCATTTCAGTGTAGGAAAGGATGAAACAGCGTCTGTGCCACCAGCAAGTACAGATAGTAACGTTAGTATAAACCCCCTCGCACGGTCCCCGCAGCCGGACATCTTTCTCATGGCTTCTGGAGGGAAACGCTGTAGGAATGCTCAACCGGTGTCGCTTATTCAGCCGACAGAAACTTTCAACCGGTTCTCCCCATTAAGCGAGTCGGAGTCGGAGGCCGAGACTTCTCTGGTCTCTGCTCCTCCCGTTGTGGGGTCTGAGACGCCGACGGCTCCCACCATTAGCTCTGACAAATTGAAAACCCTAGTCATTGGCGACTCCATTACCCGCAGTATTAGACTTAAAACTAATCATCCAGCGATCATACACTGTTTACCAGGGGGCAGGGCTACCGACGTTAAGGCTAATCTAAAGACGGTGCTGGCTAAAGCTAAAACTGGCGAGTGTAGAGAGTATAGAGATATTGTTATCCACGTCGGCACCAACGATGTTAGGATGAAACAGTCAGAGGTCACCAAGCGCAATATAGCTTCAGCGTGTAAATCAGCTAGAAAGATGTGTCGGCATCGAGTAATTGTCTCTGGCCCCCTCCCAGTTAGGGGGAGTGATGAGCTCTACAGCAGAGTCTCACAACTCAATCGCTGGATGAAAACTGTTTTCTGCCCCTCCCAAAAGATAGAATTTGTAGATAACTGGCCCTCTTTCTGGGATTCACCCACAAACAGGACCAAGCCTGGCCTGCTGAGGAGTGACGGACTCCATCCTAGCTGGAGGGGTGCTCTCATCTTATCTACGAACATAGACAGGGCTCTAACTCCTCTAGCTCCACAATGAAATAGGGTGCAGGCCAGGCAACAGGCTGTTAGCCAGCCTGCCAGCTTAGTGGAGTCTGCCACGAGCACAGTTAGCGTAGTCAGCTCAGCTTTCCCCATTGAGACCGTGTCTGTGCCTCGATCTTGGTTGGGCAAAATTAAAAATGGCGGTGTTCGCTTCAGTAATCTTACTAGTATAAAGACCTCCTCCATTCCTGCCATTATTGAAAGAGATTGTGATCCTTCACATCTCAAAATTGGGTTACTTAATGTTAGATCCCTCACTTCCAAGGCAGTTATAGTCAATGAACTAATCACTGATCATAATCTTGATGTGATTGGCCTGACTGAAACATGGCTTAAGCCTGATGAATTTACTGTGTTAAATGAGGCCTCACCCCCTGGTTACACTAGTGACCAAACCCCCCGTGCATCTGGCAAAGGCGGAGGTGTTGCTAACATTTACGATAGCAAATTTCAATTTACAAAAAAAAAAACAATGACGTTTTCGTCTTTTGAGCTTCTAGTCATGAAATCTATGCAGCCTACTCAATCACTTTTTATAGCTACTGTTTACAGGCCTCCTGGGCCATATGCAGTGTTCCTTACTGAGTTCCCTGAATTCCTATCGGATCTTGTAGTCATAGCAGATAATATTCTAATTTTTGGTGACTTTAACATTCACATGGAAAAGTCCACAGACCCACTCCAAAAGGCTTTCGGAGCCATCATCGACTCAGTGGGTTTTGTCCAACATGTCTCTGGACCTACTCACTGCCACAGTCATACTCTGGACCTAGTTTTGTCCCATGGAATAAATGTTGTGGATCTTAATGTTTTTCCTCATAATCCTGGATTATCGGACCACCATTTTATTGCGTTTACAATTGCGACAAATAATCTGCTCAGACCCCAACCAAGGAAGATTAAAAGTCGTGCTATAAATTCTCAGACAACCCAAAGATTCCTTGATGCCCTTCCAGACTCCCTCTGCCTACCCAAGGACGTCAGAGGACAAGAATCAGTTAACCACCTAACCGAGGAACTCAATTCAACCTTGCGCAATACCCTAGATGCAGTTGCACCCCTAAAAATTAAAAACATCTGTCATAAGAAACTAGCTCCCTGGTATACAGAAAATACACGAGCTCTGAAGCAAGCTTCCAGAAAATTGGAACGGAAATGGCGCCACACTAAACTGGAAGTCTTCCGACTAGCTTGGAAAGACAGTACCGTGCAGTATCGAAGAGCCCTCACTGCTGCACGATCATCCTATTTTTCCAACTTAATTGAGGAAAATAAGAACAATCCGAAATTTCTTTTTGACACTGTCGCAAAGCTAACTAAAAAGCAGCATTCGCAAATGGAGGATGGCTTTCACTTCAGCAGTAATAAATTTATGAACTTTTTTGAGGAAAAGATCATGATCATTAGAAAGCAAATTACGGACTCCTCTTTAAATCTGGGTATTCCTCCAGGGCTTCATTGTCCAGAGTCTGCACAACTCTGCCAGGACCTTGGCTCAAGGGAGATACTAAAGTGTTTTAGTACTATATCTCTTGACACAATGATGAAAATAATCATGGCCTCCAAACCCTCAAGCTGCATACTGGACCCTATTCCAACTAAACTGCTGAAAGAGCTGCTTCCTGTGCTTGGCCCTCCTATGTTGAACATAATAAACGGCTCTCTATCCACCGGATGTGTACCAAGCTCACTAAAAGTGGCAGTAATAAAGCCTCTCTTGAAAAAGCCGAATCTTGACCCAGAAATTATAAAAAACTATCGGCCTATATCGAATCTTCCATTCCTCTCAAAAATTTTAGAAAAAGTTGTTGCGCAGCAACTCACTGCCTTCCTGAAGACAAACAATGTATACGAAACGCTTCAGTCTGGTTTTAGACCCCATCATAGCACTGAGACTGCACTTGTGAAGGTGGTAAATGACCTTTTAATGACGTCAGACCGAGGCTCTGCATCTGTCCTCATGCTCCTAGATCTTAGTGCCGCTTTTGATACCATCGATCACCACATTCTTTTGGAGAGATTGGAAACCCAAATTGGTCTACATGGACAAGTTCTGGCCTGGTTTAGATCTTATCTGTCGGAAAGATATCAGTTTGTCTCTGTGAATGGTTCGTCCTCTGACAAATCAATTGTAAATTTCGGTGTTCCTCAAGGTTCCGTTCTAGGACCACTATTGTTTTCACTATATATTTTACCTCTTGGGGATGTCATTCGAAAACATAATGTTAAATTTCACTGCTATGCGGACGACACACAGCTGTACATTTCAATGAAACATGGTGAAGCCCCAAAATTGCTCTCGCTAGAAGCCTGTGTTTCAGACATAAGGAAGTGGATGGCTGCAAATTTTCTACTTTTAAACTCGGACAAAACAGAGATGCTTGTCCTAGGTCCCAAGAAACAAAGAGATCTTCTGTTGAATCTGACAATTAATCTGGATGGTTGTACAGTCGTCTCAAATAAAACTGTGAAGGACCTCGGCGTTACTCTGGACCCTGATCTCTCTTTTGAAGAACATATCAAGACTGCTTCAAGGACAGCTTTTTTCCATCTACGTAACATTGCAAAAATCAGAAACTTTCTGTCCAAAAATGACGCAGAAAGATTGGTCCATGCTTTTGTTGCTTCTAGGCTCGACTACTGCAATGCTCTACTTTCCGGCTACCCGGATAAAGCACTAAACAAACTTCAGTTAGTGCTAAATACGGCTGCTAGAATCCTGACTAGAACCAAAAAATGTGATCATATTACTCCAGTGCTAGCTTCCCTACACTGGCTTCCTGTTAAGGCAAGGGCTGATTTCAAGGTTTTACTGCTAACCTACAAAGCATTACATGGGCTTGCTCCTACCTATCTTTCCGATTTGGTCCTGCCGTACATACCTACACGTACGCTACGGTCACAAGACGCAGGCCTCCTAATTGTCCCTAGAATTTCTAAGCAAACGGCTGGAGGTAGGGCTTTCTCCTATAGAGCTCCATTTTTATGGAATGGTCTGCCTACCCATGTGAGAGACGCAGACTCAGTCTCAACCTTTAAGTCTTTACTGAAGACTTATCTCTTCAGTAGGTCCTATGATTAAGTATAGTCTGGCCCAGGAGTGTGAAGGTGAACGGAAAGGCTGGAGCAACGAACCGCCCTTGCTGTCTCTGCCTTGTCGGTTCCCCTCTTCCCACTGGGATTCTCTGCCTCTAACCCTTTTACAGGGGCTGAGTCACTGACTTACTGGTGTTCTTCCATGCCGTCCATGGGAGGGGTGCGTCACTTGAGTAGGTTGAACCACTGACGTGGTCTTCCTGTCTGGGTTGGCGCCCCCCCCTTGGGTTGTGCCGTGGCGGACATCTTTGTGGGCTATACTCGGCCTTGTCTTCGGACGGTAAGTTGGTGGTTGTAGATATCCCTCTAGTGGTGTGGGGGCTGTGCTTTGGCAAAGTGGGTGGGGTTATATCCTGCCTGTTTGGCCCTGTCCGGGGGTATCATCGGATGGGGCCACAGTGTCTTCTGATCCCTCCTGTCTCAGCCTCCAGTATTTATGCTGCAGTAGTTTATGTGTCGGGGGGCTAGGGTCAGTCTGTTACATCTGGAGTATTCTCTTGTCTTATCCGGTGTCCTGTGTGAATGTAAATATGCTCTCTCTAATTCTCTCTTTCTTTCTTTCTTTCTCTCGGAGGACCTGAGCCCTAGGACTACCTGGCATGATGACTCCTTGCTGTCCCCAGTCCACCTGGCCATGCTGCTGCTCCAGTTTCAACTGTTCTGCCTGCAGCTACGGAACCCTGACCTGTTCACCGGACGTGCTTGTTGCACCCTCGACAATTACTATGATTATTATTATTTGACCATGCTGGTCATTTACGAACATTTTAACATCTTGACCATGTTCTGTTATAATATCCACCCGGCACAGCCAGAAGAGGACTGGCCACCCCTCATAGCCTGGTTCCTCTCTAGGTTTCTTCCTAGGTTTTTGGCCTTTCTCAGGAGTTTTTCCTAGGGAGTTTTTCCCAGCCACCGTGCTTCTTTCACATGCATTGCTTGCTGTTTGGGGTTTTAGGCTGGGTTTCTGTACAGCACTTTGAGATTTCAGCTGATGTACGAAGGGCTATATAAATAAATTTGATTTGATTTGATTTGAAACTGTCAAATGGACTGTATGTATATTATAACATAGCTTACTTAGTGTATAGGATGTTCAGTCATATTGTAGATGAACGGTGTGATCAACCTCTGGCACAGCTATAATAAAAGTATTTCATTCTATTTTACAACCTATTCTAAATTCATTGTCATGTGTTGTACTGTGTGTGGTCTTTGTATACGAAAGCTGTATGCTTGCCTACAACACTGAGCAAGGTGGCAACGGGAAAGGTGGCAACACAAAGGCTTTTTATGGAAATGTTGGGTTTTAAGTATGTCACTCCCAAAGGGCTCGACTGCTGTTGTTTAGGCTGCCGCAATCTTGCATGGTGGGTAAAATGCAGTCATGCTACGTTACAGGGCAGAGGATCAAAGACACGTTTTTGAATTAACATTTCAAAGGGTAAACTGTTAAAAGCATTGGCTTTGTGAGTTTATTATTATTATCAGACAGTAGCGGGTATGGATCCAGCTCAAGCCTATCTGCCATATTCAGACACTGACCCAATTACGAAGCAAGTCAGAATTACTCTCTATATTCAGCAACTTGTATATTCTACCAATATGGGCACTACCAATACAGCAATATGTTCAGGAAATGTGCTTGCCAACTCATTCTGAAAATGATAGACTCATCTAAGAACTGAGAAAGTAGTTATTGAATCCTTAAAGACTTGGGCAAGCAAACTTTGCTAACATTCTTGCTGTGTGAAATATAAACATTATGATATCATGTGAGGATTTGTTTTCCTATCTGTGGTATCCAGCTTCTCCTGCTTGGTTCAATCTGCTTTGTGTCATTGTTGAGAGCAGCCACTTCTTCAACCTCCATGACAGTCAAATGAAATCAGAATGAAGGCAACAACATTTGTTACAGCGCTTGGGCTACAGTCAGCTGTATGATGAGGAGTTGAACCAATAGTTCTAATCTGTGTGCTGTAAATTGCTGTGCAACGTGCTTTACCAAACTGCCTTGTAACTCAAATTCCAAATTCTCACCTGATAACCTGTTCGTCCTCTCCCTGTACCTTTTTATTTTTTATTTTATTTAAACTTTATTTAACTAGGCAAGTCAGTTAAGAACAAATTCTTATTTACAATGACGGCCTACCTCAACATCGGCAGTGCTCAGGCTGCAAGATGTAACCTGAACGATTTAGCAGCTTGCTTAGTTCAAGACTTGTTTACGCTGCTGTGCGTTTTTGTTGCCGTTTTTACTTTGCTACCTGACGGTTTTTACTTTTTCATTACCGTATATTTTTACTTTTTCCCTCACTCAACTTTTTTTCCTTCAACTTTCCTACCCCGGAGGTTTTATCTGGACATGGTTCGTCAGGACTTCAAACAGCCGAAGCTAAGTAACATTAACATG
Source organism: Salmo trutta (assembly GCF_901001165.1). Classification (NCBI taxonomy): domain Eukaryota; kingdom Metazoa; phylum Chordata; class Actinopteri; order Salmoniformes; family Salmonidae; genus Salmo; species Salmo trutta. The sequence goes on from NC_042989.1 coordinate 35,551,175, forward strand.
ATGCCTTCTAATTGCAGTCGTTGTACTCATAATATACAGGAGAACGATCGCCTTACGGCAAGGATAGCTGTGCTGCAAGCCCAGCTTCAGACGCAATCGTTAGGCAAGGGTCATTTCAGTGTAGGAAAGGATGAAACAGCGTCTGTGCCACCAGCAAGTACAGATAGTAACGTTAGTATAAACCCCCTCGCACGGTCCCCGCAGCCGGACATCTTTCTCATGGCTTCTGGAGGGAAACGCTGTAGGAATGCTCAACCGGTGTCGCTTATTCAGCCGACAGAAACTTTCAACCGGTTCTCCCCATTAAGCGAGTCGGAGTCGGAGGCCGAGACTTCTCTGGTCTCTGCTCCTCCCGTTGTGGGGTCTGAGACGCCGACGGCTCCCACCATTAGCTCTGACAAATTGAAAACCCTAGTCATTGGCGACTCCATTACCCGCAGTATTAGACTTAAAACTAATCATCCAGCGATCATACACTGTTTACCAGGGGGCAGGGCTACCGACGTTAAGGCTAATCTAAAGACGGTGCTGGCTAAAGCTAAAACTGGCGAGTGTAGAGAGTATAGAGATATTGTTATCCACGTCGGCACCAACGATGTTAGGATGAAACAGTCAGAGGTCACCAAGCGCAACATAGCTTCAGCATGTAAATCAGCTAGAAAGATGTGTCGGCATCGATTAATTGTCTCTGGCCCCCTCCCAGTTAGGGGGAGTGATGAGCTCTACAGCAGAGTCTCACAACTCAATCGCTGGATGAAAACTGTTTTCTGCCCCTCCCAAAAGATAGAATTTGTAGATAACTGGCCCTCTTTCTGGGATTCACCCACAAACAGGACCAAGCCTGGCCTGCTGAGGAGTGACGGACTCCATCCTAGCTGGAGGGGTGCTCTCATCTTATCTACGAACATAGACAGGGCTCTAACTCCTCTAGCTCCACAATGTTAATAGGGTGCAGGCCAGGCAACAGGCTGTTAGCCAGCCTGCCAGCTTAGTGGAGTCTGCCACTAGCACAGTTAGCGTAGTCAGCTCAGCTTTCCCCATTGAGACCGTGTCTGTGCCTCGATCTTGGTTGGGCAAAATTAAAAATGGCGGTGTTCGCTTCAGTAATCTTACTAGTATAAAGACCTCCTCCATTCCTGCCATTATTGAAAGAAATTGTGATACTTCACATCTCAAAATTGGGTTACTTAATGTTAGATCCCTCACTTCCAAGGCAGTTATAGTCAATGAACTAATCACTGATCATAATCTTGATGTGATTGGCCTGACTGAAACATGGCTTAAGCCTGATGAATTTACTGTGTTAAATGAGGCCTCACCCCCTGGTTACACTAGTGACCATACCCCCTGTGCATCCGGCAAAGGCGGAGGTGTTGCTAACATTTACGATAGCAAATTTCAATTTACAAAAAAAAAACAATGACGTTTTCGTCTTTTGAGCTTCTAGTCATGAAATCTATGCAGCCTACTCAATCACTTTTTATAGCTACTGTTTACAGGCCTCCTGGGCCATATGCAGTGTTCCTTACTGAGTTCCCTGAATTCCTATCGGATCTTGTAGTCATAGCAGATAATATTCTAATTTTTGGTGACTTTAACATTCACATGGAAAAGTCCACAGACCCACTCCAAAAGGCTTTCGGAGCCATCATCGACTCAGTGGGTTTTGTCCAACATGTCTCTGGACCTACTCACTGCCACAGTCATACTCTGGACCTAGTTTTGTCCCATGGAATAAATGTTGTGGATCTTAATGTTTTTCCTCATAATCCTGGATTATCGGACCACCATTTTATTGCGTTTACAATTGCAACAAATAATCTGCTCAGACCCCAACCAAGGAAGATTAAAAGTCGTGCTATAAATTCTCAGACAACCCAAAGATTCCTTGATGCCCTTCCAGACTCCCTCTGCCTACCCAAGGACGTCAGAGGACAAGAATCAGTTAACCACCTAACCGAGGAACTCAATTCAACCTTGCGCAATACCCTAGATGCAGTTGCACCCCTAAAAATTAAAAACATCTGTCATAAGAAACTAGCTCCCTGGCATACAGAAAATACACGAGCTCTGAAGCAAGCTTCCAGAAAATTGGAACGGAAATGGCGCCACACTAAACTGGAAGTCTTCCGACTAGCTTGGAAAGACAGTACCGCGCAGTATCGAAGAGCCCTCACTGCTGCATGATCATCCTATTTTTCCAACTTAATTGAGGAAAATAAGAACAATCCGAAATTTCTTTTTGACACTGTCGCAAAGCTAACTAAAAAGCAGCATTCGCAAATGGAGGATGGCTTTCACTTCAGCAGTAATAAATTTATGAACTTCTTCGAGGAAAAGATCATGATCATTAGAAAGCAAATTACGGACTCCTCTTTAAATCTGGGTATTCCTCCAGGGCTTCATTGTCCAGAGTCTGCACAACTCTGCCAGGACCTAGGATCAAGGGAGATATTAAAGTGTTTTAGTACTATATCTCTTGACATAATGATGAAAATAATCATGGCCTCCAAACCCTCAAGCTGCATACTGGACCCTATTCCAACTAAACTACTGAAAGAGCTGCTTCCTGTGCTTGGCCCTCCTATGTTGAACATAATAAACGGCTCTCTATCCACCGGATGTGTACCAAGCTCACTAAAAGTGGCAGTAATAAAGCCTCTCTTGAAAAAGCCGAATCTTGACCCAGAAATTATAAAAAACTATCGGCCTATATCGAATCTTCCATTCCTCTCAAAAATTTTAGAAAAAGTTGTTGCGCAGCAACTCACTGCCTTCCTGAAGACAAACAATGTATACGAAACGCTTCAGTCTGGTTTTAGACCCCATCATAGCACTGAGACTGCACTTGTGAAGGTGGTAAATGACCTTTTAATGACGTCAGACCGAGGCTCTGCATCTGTCCTCATGCTCCTAGATCTTAGTGCCGCTTTTGATACCATCGATCACCACATTCTTTTGGAGAGATTGGAAACCCAAATTGGTCTACATGGACAAGTTCTGGCCTGGTTTAGATCTTATCTGTCGGAAAGATATCAGTTTGTCTCTGTGAATGGTTCGTCCTCTGACAAATCAATTGTAAATTTCGGTGTTCCTCAAGGTTCCGTTCTAGGACCACTATTGTTTTCACTATATATTTTACCTCTTGGGGATGTCATTCGAAAACATAATGTTAAATTTCACTGCTATGCGGACGACACACAGCTGTACATTTCAATGAAACATGGTGAAGCCCCAAAATTGCCCTCGCTAGAAGCCTGTGTTTCAGACATAAGGAAGTGGATGGCTGCAAATGTTCTACTTTTAAACTCGGACAAAACAGAGATGCTTGTCCTAGGTCCCAAGAAACAAAGAGATCTTCTGTTGAATCTGACAATTAATCTGGATAGTTGTACAGTCGTCTCAAATAAAACTGTGAAGGACCTCGGCGTTACTCTGGACCCTGATCTCTCTTTTGAAGAACATATCAAGACTGCTTCAAGGACAGCTTTTTTCCATCTACGTAACATTGCAAAAATCAGAAACTTTCTGTCCAAAAATGACGCAGAAAAATTAATCCATGCTTTTGTTACTTCTAGGCTCGACTACTGCAATGCTCTACTTTCCGGCTACCCGGATAAAGCACTAAACAAACTTCAGTTAGTGCTAAATACGGCTGCTAGAATCCTGACTAGAACCAAAAAATTTGATCATATTACTCCAGTGCTAGCCTCCCTTCACTGGCTTCCTGTTAAGGCAAGGGCTGATTTCAAGGTTTTACTGCTAACCTACAAAGCATTACATGGGCTTGCTCCTACCTATCTTTCCGATTTGGTCCTGCCGTACATACCTACACGTACGCTACGGTCACAAGACGCAGGCCTCCTAATTGTCCCTAGAATTTCTAAGCAAACGGCTGGAGGTAGGGCTTTCTCCTATAGAGCTCCATTTTTATGGAATGGTCTGCCTACCCATGTGAGAGACGCAGACTCAGTCTCAACCTTTAAGTCTTTACTGAAGACTTATCTCTTCAGTAGGTCCTATGATTAAGTATAGTCTGGCCCAGGAGTGTGAAGGTGAACGGAAAGGCTGGAGCAACGAACCGCCCTTGCTGTCTCTGCCTTGTCGGTTCCCCTCTTCCCACTGGGATTCTCTGCCTCTAACCCTTTTACAGGGGCTGAGTCACTGACTTACTGGTGTTCTTCCATGCCGTCCATGGGAGGGGTGCGTCACTTGAGTAGGTTGAGCCACTGACGTGGTCTTCCTGTCTGGGTTGGCGCCCCCCCCTTGGGTTGTGCCGTGGCGGACATCTTTGTGGGCTATACTCGGCCTTGTCTTCGGACGGTAAGTTGGTGGTTGTAGATATCCCTCTAGTGGTGTGGGGGCTGTGCTTTGGCAAAGTGGGTGGGGTTATATCCTGCCTGTTTGGCCCTGTCCGGGGGTATCATCGGATGGGGCCACAGTGTCTTCTGATCCCTCCTGTCTCAGCCTCCAGTATTTATGCTGCAGTAGTTTATGTGTCGGGGGGCTAGGGTCAGTCTGTTACATCTGAAGTATTCTCTTGTCTTATCCGGTGTCCTGTGTGAATGTAAATATGCTCTCTCTAATTCTCTCTTTCTCTCTTTCTTTCTTTCTCTCGGAGGACCTGAGCCCTAGGACCATTCCTCAGGACTACCTGGCATGATGACTCCTTGCTGTCCCCAGTCCACCTGGCCATGCTGCTGCTCCAGTTTCAACTGTTCTGCCTGCGGCTACGGAACCCTGACCTGTTCACCGGACGTGCTTGTTGCACCCTCGACAATTACTATGATTATTATTATTTGACCATGCTGGTCATTTACGAACATTTTAACATCTTGACCATGTTCTGTTATAATATCCACCCGGCACAGCCAGAAGAGGACTGGCCACCCCTCATAGCCTGGTTCCTCTCTAGGTTTCTTCCTAGGTTTTTGGCCTTTCTCAGGAGTTTTTCCTAGGGAGTTTTTCCCAGCCACCGTGCTTCTTTCACATGCATTGCTTGCTGTTTGGGGTTTTAGGCTGGGTTTCTGTACAGCACTTTGAGATTTCAGCTGATGTACGAAGGGCTATATAAATAAATTTGATTTGATTTGATTTGATTTGAAATTAACAGACTAATTATTTCGACATGAATAGCTTGGCGTATTTCGAGGTAAGAAGTGCTTATTTTTCCCAATAGCCTGCTGGAATAGGCTTCGGAGGATGGGGTCGTAATTTCAATCACTGAATCAAATAAATCGCACTGTCGGGATTTATTTAGAATTCAAGGCACACTTAACCAGCATGGTTACCACAGCATTCTGCAGCGATACGCCATCCCATCTGGTTTGCGCTTAGTTCGATTATCATTTGTTTTTCAACAGGACAATGACCCAACACGCCTCCAGACTGTGTAAGGGCTATTTGACCAAGAAGGAGAGTGATGGAGTGCTGCATCAGATGACCTGGCACCCACAATCACCTGACCTCAACCCAATTGAGATGGTACAGCAGGCTTTCCCAAACTTGGTCCTGCCCCCCCCCCCCCCCAGTTTTTGCACTAGCACTACACATCTCATCCAAATAACCGAGTTTGGGAAACCCTGGCCTACAGAAGCCTACAATGACATATAAATGAATAGGTTACTTGATGGCCAACGAGGAAAATGCATAATTCTCCACATATAATGTCAGTTTCATTGAGGACTTTTCCCCATAACAGAAGCATGCAGGGGAGTTCCATATCTTCCACTTCAAATGTCCACTCACGCGTAATGAGAAGTTAATTAGCCTACCTACAACTGGTAAAAAGTTAACGGAGTGTGCTGCTCTGTCTCCTCTCACTCATGTGAGTCAGTCAATAATGGACTAACCTGCATGCTGCAGTGCTCGCTCAACACACGCCCACACACACACCCACCCTCCCCACCACTTACTCAGCAACAGCCTGCCTCACTGTCTGAAAGTCAGCAGCAGAACTTTTTTTTTTTCTCAAGAGAAATGTCATGGGGGCCGCAGTAAGACTTAGAAGTAGCCCAAAAACCTGCAACCAATAAATACATTTTCACCTACAACATCGTTTTCAAAATAGGCAAATTGTAAGAAAATAAGAACATGGCAACCCTGTCCGAGGAAGAGAGATTGTCCGCCATTCTTTTGCAGCCCCGAGACCCAAGAACTGAGCATGCATAAAACACTTTGCTTGATACGGTTTTCCATAAGCAAAGTCGACATTAGAATGTAGTTTAAACCACCTCCAAGCAAATTGTCTAATGCGCTCTAGTGCACCCAAAGTCATTTTTCAGTGCTTTGTCACCGTTATTTCTTGATGGGAATCAATTCTAGCGTGTTAATATGTTTTATGGAAAAAGGGTTGGGAAGAAAACAGGTGTCTCTATAATGACAAGTTAACTGGTAAAAAGTTGTCACGATGTGCACGTGTGCTGATCTGTCTCCTCTCACTCACATGACTCAGTCGATAGTGGACTAAGCTGCATGCTGCAGTGCTCTCTCAACACACACCTCTCAGGCCCTCCACACCACTCACTCAGCAACAGCCGGCCTCACTGCCTGCTAGTCAGCAGCAGAGGTCACAGTGAAATAGATATAAAAGAGAAATGCCATGCCGGCCACAGTGGAACTTAGAAGTAGCCCAAAAATCCTCAAACCGTGACCAATATATTTTCACCCGCAATATAATTTTCAAAGTAGCCCAATTTGGCGGGAAAACCACTGAAATGGCAATCCTGGCAGTGCTCTCTCTCTCTCTCTCCCTCTCTCTCTCTACTGACTGTCTCTGACCTTAGCCATGACAACCAAATGAAATCAGAATGTAGGCAACAACACAACTGCTGACCTGTTCATCCTCTCCCTGCCTCAACATGGGCAGTACACTGTCTGTCTGTCTGTCTGTCTGTCTGTCTGTCTGTCTGTCTGTCTGTCTGTCTGTCTGTCTGTCTGTCTGTCTGTCTGTCTGTCTGTCTGTCTGTCTGTCTGTCTGTCTGTCTGTCTGTCTGTCTGTCTGTCTGTCTGTCTGTCTGTCTGTGCTTTTATATGCACTACAGTCAATTATGAGTGCATGTCTACTTTTATATGAAATATATAATTATTAATATACGCCTACTGTATGATAGCTAGAAAATGTATTAATTAGCAAACTAACGTTAGCCTGCCTAGCTGGAACTTCTGAAGAAGGAAAATCTTTTATTTCAACAATTTCCGAAAGATAACCAAACAAAAACATATTTACTCCAAGATGGCGACGGGGATTCCCCCAAGGGCATAAGGCGATGGTAAGTGGACGAGGGTGTGTCTTTTAAGTGTTTGGACCGCAGCCAATGATGGGGTTAGCTTATTAACATGAATTAGATTCTGCTTTTGTTAGATCAATTATTAATTGACTGTCTGGCAATATGTATAGCTAGCTAGCTGACTATATAGTACCAGTCTATTATGAATTGTACAGTGTAGTTAGCTAGCTAGCTAGCTAGCTATGTAGACATTTACTAATTTACTCAGTCCTCGGCACTCCCCCTAAAGAAATCTTATGTCCTGTACTTTTCTCAACTTTTTTCCTCTTTGGCATTGGCACCTACATTAAAGGCACTAGCTACTTTTTCACTAAGGGTGACCACTGACTCACTGAGTGCTGCTCATCTGAAAGTGCAGTAGAAAAGGGGAAGATCCAGATACTGTGCTAGCTTAGCTAGCTAATGTTAGTCTCACTAAAATAGCCAACCTAGCATTGCATCACTCTGTATAAAACTATTTTTTACACAATATCACCTATAGTTTGCTAGTTACACAACAACATAAGAATACATTTATGAAACAGTTACATGTCATAAACTTTAAAAACATTTATACATTGGAGAGCTCGTGAATATAGCTAGCTACTTCTCCTCAGCAAACACCACAAAAAGAAAGAAAGAGAGCATGTACTGTGAGCTGCTAAACTAACTGCAGACCAAAGCAAAACATTGCAGACTGATGAAATGGGAAAGAAAGGAGAAATTGCTTGTTTCTTTGTTCTCCTTACAAGCCGTGCTCAGCTCTTTTTACCTTTACCACAAACTAGCTCTGGGTGACCGGGCGCAACTGAAAATTTGGTGCTGAGTCAATGTGGTGCAAAGCCAGTAGCTGCCTGGCACTTACAGTGGGGATTTTACTTGGGAGGGGGAGGGAGTCAAATTGGCCAGTTTCTAATATTGGGGGGTCATGTCCCCCCTGCAAGTAACGCACCTGGCTCCAACACAACAAAAAAGCTTTGTATGAGAAAGAAAGGGGGGATACCTAGTCAGTTGTACAACTGAATGTATTTAACTGAATGCATTCAACAGAAATGTGTCTTCTGCATTTAACCCAGCCTCTGAATCAAAGAGGTGCGAGGGGCTGCCTTAATCAACATCCACATCTTCGGTGCCTGGGGAACAGTGGGTTAACTTCCTTGTTCAGGGGCAGAACGACAGATTTTTACCTTGTCAGCTCTGGGATTCAATCCAGCAACCTTTCGTTTACTGGGCCAACGCTCCTACCCGTCCGGCTACAGGTGGCATATTAAAGAGACACGTATCAAAGGAATGTCAATGCCTGTCACAGTCCAATTTGTCAATCTGAAGAAATATTTCCAAAGGCCAGAGATTTTGTACCAGGTGGCATTGTTTACATCTGCAGGTGTATTATTGATGATTGATGTCACTTGTTAAATCCACTTCAATCAGTGTAGATGAAGAGGAGGAGACAGGTTAAAGAAGGATTTTTAAGCCATTTGTGCCATTCAGAGGGTCAGTGGGCAAGACAAAAAATGTATGTGCCTTTGAAGGGGGTATGGTAGTAGGCAGTGGTGGATAAAGTACCCAATTGTCATATTTGAGAAAAAGTTAAAATACCTTAATAGAAAAAGATTCAAGTAAAAGCAAAAGTCACCCAGTAAAACACTACTTGAGTAAAAGTCTAAAAGTATTTGGTTTAAAATATACTTAAGTATCAAAAGTAAATATAATTACTAAAATATACTAAAGTATCAAAAGTAAAAGTATAAATAATTTGTTATTCCTTATATTAAGCAAACCAGACGGCACCATTTTCTTGTTTTTTTAATTTACTTACGGATAGCCAGAGGCACACTCCAACATGATTTACAAACGAAGCATGTGTGTTTAGTGAGTTCTCCAGATCAGAGGCAGTAGGGATGACCAGGGATGTTCTGTTGATAAGTGTGTGAATTGGACCACTTTCCTGTCCTGCTTAGCATTCAAGATGTAACAAGTACTTTTGGGTGTCAAGAAAAAGGTATGGAGTAAAAAGTACATTATTTTCTTTAGGAATGTAGTAAAGTAAAAATAGTCAAAAATATAAATAGTAAAGTACAGATACCCCAAAAAACTACTTAAGTAGTACTTTAAAGTATTTTTACTTAAGTACTTAGACCACTGGTAGTAGGTGCCAGGCGTATCGGTTTGTGTCAAGAACTGCAATGCTGCTGGGTTTTTCAAGCTCAACAGTTTCCTGTGTGTGTCAAGAATGGTCCACCACCCAAAGGACATCAAGCCAACTTGACACATCTTTGGGAAGCACTGGATTCAACACATCCCCGTGGAAAGCTTTCAACACCTTGTAGATGTTTTTTGAGGGCAAAAGGAGGAGGGGGGGTGCAACTCAATAGTAGGAGGGTGTTCTTAATGTTGTGTACACTCAGTGTATAATTATGATAGGTGATCACAAAATGTCAGTCCAATACTCCTCTTTATTAAGTAAATAAACATACAGCAAAAATATAGAAACATGCATCAAACAACCAGCTGCCCTGTTGTTCCTTGAAAAGTAATTTGTCGTACGGAGTCTGAGGTAGAACAGGACAGGTGGATATTTATTCAGGGGTCAAAATTAAAGAACATCAACTTAACCAGGATAAAAATATCAATAGTAATGATTACATATATTTACATTTTCTTATGTTACATCCACAAAAAAAATACTCTGTCTATGGGGGTCAGAATCTCGGTCCCTTCTGTACAGTAGTTAAGATTGAAGTACTGTTGCTCTTTAGGGAAACCATCAGGTCTGTTCACAATGTCACCTCTGCAAAAACGGACACAAAGAACCAAAATGGACGCCTGGTGGAAGAGCTACAGTTACGCTAGCGCACAGAGGGGAGGCGTCGCCTCTTTGCCCTCTCTGTCCCTGGCTTCAGCAGTATTTTGGAGGTGTCCACGTCCCCCAGATGGTATCCTGAGTCCAGGGCATGAACAATGTATCTCGGTCATAAAGTTTTGGGGGAAGTTTATTCCCAAAATAAATCGCCACAGTGAGAGGACTTGTCAGAGCAAGAAGTGCTTTCTTTTGGTTAGAGATCAATGTGGCTGCTGCCGACAATGTTCAGGATTGTAGAGCAGAAAACCTGGCTGGTATATTAATGGTATTTTTAACAACATACAGGGCCTAAAGAAAGTCTACATCCCCTTGAACTTTTTTCACATTTTGTTGCGTCACAAAGTGGGATTGAAATAGATTTAATTGTAATGTTTTTGTAATTGAGCTACACAAAATAATCCAAAATGTCAAAGTTAACATTTTTAATTCTACATTTTTTTTACCAATAATAATAATATGCAACAACTAAAATATAGTCAATGCATAAGTATTCAACCCCTTCCTTTAGACAAGCCTTAATTAGTTCAGAAATAAAATGTGGCTTAACAAATCATAAGTTGTAAGGACTCACTCTGTGAGATGATTTTTAAATGACTAACCCTTCCTCTGTCCCCCATATAACATCTGTAAGGTCCCTCAGTCAAGTAAGGAATTTCAAGCACAGATTCAACTACTAAGACCAGCCTTTTGAAAGCCTCATAAAAAAACACAGTGATTGCTATATGGGTAACAATAACAAATAAGACATTGAATATATCTTTAAGCATGGTCAAGTTAGTAATTATGCTATGGATGATGTATTAAACCACCCAGACACATCAACGATGCAGTCGTCGTTTTGAACTGAGCTGCAGGACAGGAAGGAAACTGCTTAGTGATGTTACCATGAGGCCATTGGTGATTTTATAACAGCTACAGAGTTCAATGGTTGTGATGGAAGAAAACGGACGATGGCTCAACAACAATGGAGTGACTCCACAATAATGACTTACAGTTGAAGTCAGAAGTTAACATACACCTTAGCCAAATACATTTAAACTCAGTTTTTCACAATTCCTGACATTTAATCCTAGTATAAATTCCCTGTCTTAGGTCAGTTAGGATCACCACTTTATTTTAAGAATGTGAAATGCCAGAATAATAGTAGAGAGAATGATTTATTTCAGCTTTAATTTCTTTCATCACATTCCCAGTGGGCCAGAAGTTTACATACACTCAATTAGTACTTGGTAGCATTGCCTTTAAATGGTTTAACTTGGGTCAAACGTTTCAGGTAGCCTTCCACAAGGTTCCCACAATAAGTTGGGTGAATTTTGGCCCAATCCTCCTGACAGAGCTGGTGTAACTGAGTCAGGTTTGTAGGCCTCCTTGCTTTCACATGTTTTTTCAGTTCTGCCCACAACGTTTTTATAGGATTGAGGTCAGGGCTTTGTGATTGGCCACTCCAATACCTTGACTTTGTTGTCCTTAAGTCATTTTGCCACAACTTTGGAAGTATGCTTGGGGTCATTGTCCATTTGGAAGACCCATTTGTGACCAAGCTTTAACTCCCTGACTGATTTTCCCATGATGTCAAGTGAAGATACTGAGTTTGAAGGTAGGCCTTGAAATACATCCACAGGTACACCTCCAATTGACTCAAATTATGTCAATAAGCCTATCAGAAGCTTCTAAAGCCATGACATCATTTTCTGGATTTTTCCAAGCTGTTTAAAGGCAGTCAACTTAGTGTATGTAAACTTCCAACCTACTGGAATTGTGATACAGTGAATTAGAAGTGAAATAATCTGTCTGTAAACTATTGGTAGAAAAATTACTTGTGTCATGCAGAAAGTAGATGTCGTAACCGACTTGCCAAAACTATAGTTTGTTAACAAGAAATTTGTGGAGTGGTTGAAAAACGAGTTTTAATGACTCCAACCTAAGTGTATGTAAACTTCCGACTTCAACTGTAAATTACAGAGTGAAAAGAAGAATACAAATATACAGAATAAAAATATTCCAATACATGCATATATTTATGTAACAAGGCACTAAAGTAATATTGCAACAACAACAAAAAACACAGCGAAGGAATACAGTTTAGAAAAATCTATTGCAAGACTTGAAAATGGTTGTCTAGCAATGATACCAAACACCATGACAGAGCTTGAAGGATTTTGAAAAGAATAGTGTGCAAATATTGCACAATCCAGGTATGCAAAGCTCTTATGAGAAGAAGACTCACAACTGTAATCACTGCCAAAGGTATTTCTATCACATATTGACTCAGGGGGGTGAATACTTATCAATCAAGGTGTATTAGTATTTTTTTTTCATTAATCAACAACAACAAAAACACTTTTGAGATGAGAATATTTTGTGTGGATTGTTGACCAAAAAAAATACAATTAAATCATCTTTAATGTCACTTTGTAAGACAATAAAATTTGATGAAATCCAAGGGGGGTTGTAGACTTTCTATAGGCACTGTATACATATACATACACTCATATATATATATATATACACACACCACTGTCAGACTTGTAGTAAAGGAGTAGACTAGCTACTGAACAGAATTAAGGCAAAATGTACTTACTAGTTGTTGGGTATTCATGAATTCAAGCAACAGCATTGAATTCATGCTCTTTTCCAATTTGGGCATTAAAACGTTGGGTGCTTTGGGCCAAATTCCTACATGAAATATTCATACAGAGTAACACTAGCCTGGATACATGGAATATTGGACAACCTGCTGTGCAACTTTTTAAATCATTTATCTCTTGTCAATGTCTGCTCTGTGGGCGTACTTTCCTGCCAATCATATTGTAAATATATTCCTTTATATTGTTAGTATTAGCGGCAGGAAAATACCCCATACTGCGCCACCAACTTTACAGTTGTTGTATTTACATGTATACTATGTCTTTGATATTGTGTTACCGACAGTATATGTATTTTAAATCTGCCTTTGATTTATCTAATTCCAATACATGCTGAATGTATTTCTCAGGCGTGTTCCTCCTAAGTATAAATATGCTAATTGAGTGAGAGAAAGGAACATTTATTTCTGTCGTGCCTCTCTAATGTTCAGGAGCTATCCATGACTTGCCGCCTAGAAGAACCAGTCCATTCATATATGCATAATTAACATGCAGTTTGTCGATGAGAAAATGAGGCCTTGGAAGCAGGACATCATATACATAATGGATGGCCTTTAGTTGGTGTTATGCCATGCTAATGAAGTTCTAATAGTCAGTCTGTTGCCCAAATGAATGGGACGTGTTATGCTTGGTACTAAAGGATACCAATGTGCTTGGTACTAAATGGCATGTTTTACTGACATACTTCAAATGCTAATAGTATATGTAGAGTAGTTACTGCCTCAATACTGTCATTGTTAAGGGATAATTTGATTTATGAGCCTTCCACAAAATAGCTTTGAGCTTGCTGAATGGCTGTCTGAGAGACTAAGGGATGATATACTGTAAGAAAAGGTACGGAAATCTAGTGGCTGTTATCTCTGATAACTACACCGCATCATGACATAAACAAACAGCCAAAACAACAACAACAGCTGTGTAGCTTCTCATACAGCTTGAAACGTGCCTTCGCCGGATTACAAGAACATCTCACATCCACACCAACTGTGTGTTTGCCACAGGAAACATGGAGACCTACACAATCATCATGCATAAGAGGAGAAGCTGTTGGTAACACTACTTCAAGCCGGCAGGTATAATGCTTTATTACTTGTTGTAAGCACGTATGAGCTTTCATGTCTTATTACAAGGTTTACAGTTTGTTAAGTCCTTTTATGAAACACATTTTCAAAATTGCTATCATTTAGACATTGAGATAATATTAAGAATTTCTAAGGGGGTCATACGTGCTTATGACAAGTCTTACAATGCATTATAACTGCATCATAATGCATTATAACCGCATCATATTGCATTATAACTACATCATAATGCATTATACCTGTCAGTTACTGAGCGGTTCAATTCAGGAGGGTGCCGTACAGCTGGGCCTTGGTCAGACTGTCCTTCCTGCTCAGTCCTGTTCCTGTACTTCCAAATTTTTGGTATTGTTGAGAACTCTTTTTGGGAAGTGCCGGGCTAGGGCTGGGCCTCATTCTCTCCCTCTGGTAGTGCTGCAGACTGGAGGCTTCCAGGGAGCTTTGGTGGTGTACGGACTCAGCTGAGCTGTTGGGGCTCACGTCCACGTATTCCTTGTTCATGCTCCCCCCTGCCGCTCCAGCAGCCCCACTCTCCTTATCCTTAAGGCTCCCTGAGAGGAACTGCAGGCTGCACTCTGAGTCCTGGCTGTCTACCTTGGCTCTGTACAGGGGCGGGGGATTGTCCGGCTTGCCCCGCAGGCCCAGGCTGGGGTGTTTGGGACTGGGACTGGGGCTGGGTGAGAGGCCACCACCGGCGGCAGCAGCCAAGCACTGGTCCAGCACATGGCTGTGGAGGAAGACATTATCGTCCCCCTCCTGGAAGCTGCTGTAGAGAGGCCCAAGTTTAATCTTGGCCGGGCCCATGGCAAAGTGCTGCTCGGAGAAGCTGTAGGGAGATACACGGCCCGGGTTGCGGTTGAAGGAGTACGAGTTGATGTCCTCTACGCTCAGCTGCCTCCAGCGTCCAGTCAGTTCCTCCTCGGTGGGGACACCCATGCTGACCATGCTGGCCTGACTATCGGAGCGCTCCGCACCCCGGGGTCCTCCTCCTCCTCCCTGGGCTGAGGCCACGCTGTGTGACGATGCGATAAGTGGCGAGTGGTACGGCTCACTGTAGCCGCAGGATGCTGTGCATACGTATGCCGGTGAAGAGCCACCGCTGCCTTTCGCAGGGTTGGGGGAAGGCGGCATTGCCATATGCTGGAAGC
>NC_042989.1:35571177-35624625 GCF_901001165.1 Salmo trutta
TGTCTCCTCTCCCCTGCTCCCTGTGTCTCCTCTCCCCTGCTCCCTGTGTCTCCTCTCCCCTGCTCTCTGTGTCTCCTCTCCCCTGCTCCCTGTGTCTCCTCTCCCCTGCTGTCTGTGTCTCCTGTCGCTTTCCCTTCCCTTTCTTCCCTTCACTATCAAACACAGAGCTACAGGTAAAAAAAAAAGAGAGAAAAAGATGAAGTACCCAAAGTTGCTTTTTGCTTGACAATAGACACTCGGCAGAAAAAAAACATTATTGTTTGAAGTACGGAGCAACAGTTGAAGTCAGAAGTTTACGTACACCTTTGCCAAATACATTTAAACGCAGTTTTTCACAATTCCTGACATTTAATCCAAGTAAAAATTCCCTGTCTTAGGTCAGTTAGGATCACCACTTTATTTTAAGAATGGGAAACGTCAGAATAATAGTATAGAGAATGATTTATTTCAGCTTTTATTTCTTTCATCACATTCTCTGTGGGTCAGAAGTTTACATACACTCAATTAGTACTTGGTAGCATTGCCTTTAAATTGTTTAACTTGGGTCAAACATTTTGGGTAGCCTTCCACAAGCTTCCCACAATAAGTTGGGTGAATCTGTAACTGAGTCAGGTTTGTAGGCCTCCTTGCTCGCACACATTCTTTCAGTTTTGCCCACACATTTTCTATAGGATTGAGGTCAGGGCTTTGTGATGGCCACTCCAATACCTTGACTTTGTTGTCCTTAAGCCATTTTGCCAAAACTTTGGAAGTATGCTTGGGGTCATTGTCCATTTGGAAGACCCATTTGCGACCAAGCTTTAACTTCCTGACTGATGTCTTGAGATGTTGCTTCAATATATACACATACTTTTCCTGCCTCATGATGCCATCTATTTTGTGAAGTACATCAGTCCTCCTGCAGCAAAGCACCCCACAACATGATGCTGCCACCCAAGTGCTTCATGGTTGGGATGGTGTTCTTCGGCTTGCAAGCCTCCCCTTTTTTCCTCCAAACATAACGATGGTCATTATGGCCAAACAGTTCTATTTTTGTTTCATCAGACCAGAGGACATTTCTCCAAAAAGTACAATCTTTGTCCCCATGTGCAGTTGCAAACCGTAGTCTGTTTTTTTGTGGTGGTTTTGAAGCAGTGGCTTCTTCCTTGCTGAGCGGCCTTTCAGGTTATGTCGATATAGGACTCGTCGCTGTTGTTCTGGGATTGATTTGCACTTTTTGCACCAAGGTACGTTCATCTCTAGGAGACAGAACGCGTCTCCTTCCTGAGCGGTATGACGGCTGCGTGGTCCCATGGTGTTTATACTTGCGTACTATCATTTGTACAGATGAACGTGGTACCTTCAGGTGTTTGGAAATTGCCCCCAAGGATCAACCATACTTGTGGAGTTCTCCAATTTTTTTCCTGAGGTCTTGGCTGATTTCTTTTGATTTTCCCATGATGTCAAGTAAAAAGGCACTGTTTGAAGGTAGGCCTTGAAATACATCCACAGGTAGACCACCAATTGACTCAAATGATGTCAATTAGCCTATCAGAAGCTTCTAAAGCCATGACATAATTTTCTGGAATTTTCCAAGCAGTTTAAAGACACAGTCAACTTAGTGTATGTAAACTTCCGACCCACTGGAATTGTGATACAGTGAATTATAAGTGAAATAATCTGTCTATAAACAATTGTTGGAAAAATGACTTGTGTTATGTACAAAGTAGATGTCCTAACCGACTTGCCAAAACTATGGTTTGTTAACAAGAAATTTGTGGATTGGTTGAAAAACGAGTTTTAATGACTCCAACGTAAGTGTATGTAAACTTCCGATGTTGAGCAGGTATTTTTAGCAGCCTGCCTACCCCATTGAGAATTGAGTGGGGAAACAGGTGAGACTGCAGGGTTAACACGCGCCTCCAACATGCCGTGTTCAGCAGCTTTCCTGAGGGGGCTCATCTGCAAACCGATCAATTTATCTGGCTGGTAATTAGCAGAGTTAAGTCCCAATGAGAATCATGCAGCATCCCTTTGATCGCACTCAGCTATATTCACCGTTTGTTTTTGGGTTTTTTTCACACGGATTCGTCAATTCTCTGGAAATGGTCATTGACATTCTTCACTAGTACTGCGTCTCAGTTGACTCGGAGGGACGTGCTTTCAAAAACCAATCCCTGTTATTTCAGTATGAAAATATGAGTGTGATTATGGACAGCTGAATGAGTCAATCGATAACAACCGCTGTGGTCCCTGGTATCTTACTGTATTTCAATAACTCCTTCAATTTCATGCTGTAGTTGCATAGCTACTTGGCCCATATATGCATGACATTACGTTGAAAAAATCGTCCCATGTTTGTGAGGCATTTCTAAGAGAATTTATGAGGATTTTTGCTCATGCTTCACTTCCTACTTCCCCTTTGTGTGGACTAGATGTTGTTGGAGACAGTTTGTCCTCTGTTGTGCTCAGTTGTATGGCCAAATCAACAAGGGGGGAATAAAGTGGCCATCAAGAGCCTGACAGAAGATCATTTGAGACAGGGCTGTTTGTTAGCGGTCAGTGAGTGTAGAGCAGATCAGAAATCACCTCAGATAGCTTGTGGGCTCTGTGGTGTGACTTGGAGCACTGTAGGAGCTGTGCTGCCAGGTTACAGTCCTTTCTGTACAGGTCCTGGCATGGGAAAGATAGACACTGTTGTTGAATCATAGGTTGGGGTGCCATGCAGACTTAAGAACAGTATTAATTATAATGGGAGTAACTGACTTAAATCTATTTCAAATAGGTTACTACAATAATTACTTTGCAGTTATATACAAATAAATGTAAATTCCATGTAATTGCATGGTATTTGTACATCAGAGTAGAATGGGACCAAACAGTAATTTCAGCATGTGGCATTCGCGTACACACCAATGCTTGACAAACAAAAAACAATGTCCCCAAAAATGATATTACAAATTGATTACTAGTCTATATCTGTTCTTCCCCCTCATGTCTCTTGTGACAATCCCAAAAGTTGACTTCCATTTAAAGTTGAGGGTCTCACAAGGCAAGCCTCCGCTTAGGGAGAACACAATCAAAGGAACAAACACACTATCAATTACCGAACAAATCCATCCGCCCAGAAAAGAAATTGTGCTCGTTTTTCTGATCAGGCCCCTATCGATTTGAGGGTCACTACTGTACATCTTACTCTAGCACTTTAAAGAATGAAGAAGTTGTGATGATGAAAATGTACAATGAGATTTTTATGTTCATGTTAGAGTTGGCACGGGTGGCAAGGCCATCACCAGGCATTGGTCTAATTGGGTGTGTAGTTTTTTCAGTGAATCACTTCAAAAACTAATTTTGCGCAATGGCTGGCTATATACTCACATTGTCCTCTCTGAGCTTTTCAATGGTGATCTTGGCCTCCATGAGGTGATTGTTGAGGACGATGATCTCTCGACTCAGCGCTCTTTTCTCATCCTCATGGTGCTGGGACTAAATCAGAGAGGAGAGGTGGAAAGAGGAGAGAAAGAGAGGAAATTAGGATTTGAGAGACCAGGAAGAGGGAGAAGGGGAAGTGAAAGGAGAGGTGAAAGGAGAAATGAAAGGAGAGGAAGAGAAATTCAAAGGAAAGCAGGAGAAAGCAAACGAGAGAAGAGGTGGAGAGCAGCCAGTCAGTCAGTGTTCACGCTCTTTCTCTGCCAGTAGCAGGTCGTAATTAAAGGAAGATTACATTGGCCATGGCCCATATCAAATCAATTACGCTGCCAGGGTGAGAGAAAGTAGCAATCTTGGAGTCCTGAGAAATTAAAGCTTCTTGTATTGCAGTTGCAGCGACTGTCATTTTTTGACCCCGAAACCTGACACCTTAGTATTTCCTGTGATTTAGCCTCAAACAATAAACGGTTACTAAATGCTTTCTCCCCTCACCCAATAATTTTCAACATCCTGTTGTGTGGCAGGATTTGACAAAGGATGCATCATCAAGTCCCCAACGCACAATAGTCACAATTGTTTTGAAATACAGGGGTGGGAGATAAATTAAATGGAAGTCAATTAATGTCAGTTTAAGCAATAGGTTGATATTGATATCCAAATCCCTTCTGTAAGCCTCTTATTAATCAGCTCTGTGATGTTGCTTTGGCGGTCTCATTCATTCCTATTTCATTCACACTGTAATCATATTTCACTCTGGTTGGTCTTTGGTGGTCTCATTCAGTCCTATGACGTTCCACACTGTAATCATATTTCACTCTGGTTGGTCTTTGGTGGTCTCATTCAGTCCTATGACGTTCCACACTGTAATCATATTTCACTCTGGTTGGTCTTTGGTGGTCTCATTCATTCCTATGACGTTCCACATTGTAATCATATTTCACTCTGGTTGGTCTTTGGTGGTCTCATTCATTCCTATGACGTTCCACATTGTAATCATATTTCACTCTGGTTGGTCTTTGGCGGTCTCATTCAGTCCTATGACGTTCCACATTGTAATCATATTTCACTCTGGTTGGTCTTTGGCGGTCTCATTCAGTCCTATGACGTTCCACATTGTAATCATATTTCACTCTGGTTGGTCTTTGGCGGTCTCATTCATTCCTATTCTCAAATAGGAACTTAACACTAGAACGGCTAAAGCAGTTATTATGACTGGTCAATTTTTTTTATTACTCTGCCATTTTTTAAGTCCTTGACTTTTCCTAAATAAGTCTCTATAACACACTGTCAGTGTTAGAATCTTAATTTCACAAACAGAACCAGAGTTATAACCAGTTTCAGGAGTGCATGTCATTTTTCTAATGGTTTTCCCCTGATGCCCCCCCCTTCTCCCGACAGTAGGGCTTGCTCCGCTCATTCTCCCGACAGTAGGGCTTGCTCCGCTCATTCTCCCGACAGTAGGGCTTGCTCCGCTCATTCTTCCGACAGTTGAAAGTGCAGTGTACAGCTAATAATTTCCCAGATAATTGCCTCGAACGTGAACATGAACTATATCGAAACTAATTTCACACATACAGTGCCTTCAGACCCCTTGAGTTTTTCCACATTTTGTTACATTACAGCTTTATTCAGAAATGTATTAAATTGTTTTTTTCCCCTCATCAATCTACACACACAATGACAAAGCAAAAACAGGTTTTTATAATTTTTTGCTAATTTATAAAAAATAAAAAAACTGAAATATCACATTTACATAAGTATTCAGATCCTTTACTCAATACTTTGTTGAAGCACCTTTGGCAGCGATTACAGCCTTGAGTCCTCTTGGGAATGAGGCTACAAGCTTGGCACAGATTGTGTAGATTGGGTAGATTGTGTATATTGCTTAGGATAATTTTTTTATCCATTAGAATAAGCCTGTAACGTATCAAAATGTGGAAAAAGTCAAGGGGTCTGATGAGGTTGATGAGCGACAGAAGCCTTATTATGTAATCACCAATTGTGAATGAAGAACAGGGCGGGCTGTGTGTAAATGATGCCGGAAAAAGTATAATTTTATGTGTTTTCATTTCAGGCTGTTAGGCAACAAATGGTGCACATTTTGAAAGAGGGTGGTGACTTTCTATACCCACTGTATATTCATCATAATGCCATTATTGCTTTAGTGCTGAATTTCACTATTTATCAAGAACACTTGGCGCTTATAATGTTTTTTATGCTACTGATGTTTTCATCATTTGAACATGTGTCTTGACCGTGCGTCTTGGTGGTTGGGGTATTTATTTGTATTGTTTGTTGTTTTAAAAAGGAGCTGTTACCGTGTTCCAAACAGATGCATTCGGTTTCATAATTCTAACAAAGACACTCCACAAATAAAATTGATTGAACCCTTGAATTGTTTTGTTTTTTGTTTTTACATGTAGCCTACAGTAACATAAACGAATGAAAATGCTATTGTGTTATTTAAAATAAAATACAAATCGTATTCTGTTACCCAAGGCCTTCATAAACACAACCAAATTATTATTTTTGTAGCGTATCTGAAATGTATTGATAATACTGTTAGAATGTTGCAGTCAGAATGACTGCTCATTAGCTTGTAGGGGTCCCCCGAGGCCCATCACAAACTACTGTATTTTTTTGAAAATCATGATGAAATTGGCAATTGTAGGCCTTTTTTTAGACCTGTACATACCTCCTGTAAGACCCTATGATCTGTGAACCGTACATGATACAGACACCATCTTGGTGTCATTATCCTCCTTATTGTTGCTCTAACATATCGAATATGTCTAGATTCTGAAATACACATGTTCACATTAACCTCTAAGAGGTTAACATTTTCAAATGTGAAAGGAATGTAGAACATAACACAATAGATCTGGTAAAAGATAATACAAAGAAAAAACCAATGCATTTCTGTTCAAAATTTTGTATCAGGACTGCCCGAATGTGCCTAATTTGTTTTTTAATAACTTTTCATGATCAAAATTGTGCACTCTCCTCAAACAATAGCATGGTATTCTTTCACTGTGATAGCTACTGTAAATTGGACAGTGCAGTTAGATTAACAAGAATTTAAGCTTTCTTCCAATATCAGATATGTCTATGTCTTGGGAAATGTTCTTGTTACATACAACGTCGTGCTAATCACATTAGCCTACGTTAGCTCAACCGTCCCGTGGACGGGACACAGATCCAGAAGAAGTTTTAATGACCTGTAATGTCAATTTCTATATAAAATGGGTCATATCATTAAAAGTACCAGAGAGCCCACTCTGACATGTTTGAACAGTATATTTTTACGAACGATGTCTAAAATATTAGACATTGTTTATTAGACAAAAAAAATAATAATCATGTTGAATAAATTAATAACAAATCACAGCCCTTCTTTAGGATTGCGAGTTCCCTTTGAATCCATTTTCCCATTCACTGTGTTTTTACAAACAGTATGTCTTAAAACAACCGCTTCACAGCACAGTATTGGTTTTGACTGACAGCTGTTCTGAACTTGAACACCGCTTGCGACAAGATGCCTCCCTCCCTCCTGCTAATTGGGCAACTTTTGCACATTATTTGTTGTCTGAGTGAGGGAAATGCTGTAAATAAAGAAGACTCTATGTATTTTGAAAGATGAGACGTTAAGGATTACAATAAATACTGCTTTGATGTCATACAAGCAAGCCAAACATCCATTAGTCCAAATGTGCACTTCACATGTCCATATCATAAAACTCATGTCATATACAGTACAGTGTCAACGTTTATGATCACTATGTTTGATGTAAAGTTATAATATGACACAGCGTCATACTCTGAACAGAATGAGCCTATGTTTGTTGTATTGTGAGAAATTTGGCAGGAACACACATCTGAATGCACAAGTCGTGACTATTCTATGCGCACCAAAATTACGATCTGCTTCTCTGAATTGCCTAACACTGTAAGATCATATTTTGTAACTTCGCTAGCCATGTTGGCAATAGAACATGCTTTCAAATGATGTCCACCCGCTGATTGCGATTTACAATGGACCATTTTTGGAATGTGTAAACATCATGTAAAAGTGGGGATACAGGGCTGTTTTCAAAAGAAAACAACTTAAAGTGCACTTGCTCTAGTTCCTCAATAGCACAGCTAAGAGAACTTAAAATAGCACCTTACAGTTGAAGACTCTTCTTTGAGTCATAAAATTGCATTGAAATGACATAGAAACTGTGTACACTTTGGAGAGGTGTGTGTCCACTTGGAGACTCCAGTTAGACCTCTCACTCAAACCCTTGTCATTTTATTGTCTTATGTTACATCTACCCCAAATTTACCATGAATATTCTTAGCATGTTACTGAATTTATCCAGAGTATTTTCAGATTTAGTAATCAACAAATGTGGCGAAAAGCACAGTAAAAATAACATTCATTCCTGTAATCTCCAAACCTTTGCCTTTTGATTGCTACCATGGGCATGCATATGCTTTCCATATTTCTTCTGTAAGAAACATTTCAATGTATCCCTACCCATAAAGACCAATTCACACAAGTGTAAAGGGTTAATGTTTAATAAATGAATGTGGAAAATTGTATTTAAGAATCAAGACATACTCCATATTTTAGAGCACACTATAAGGAGTCTTGACACCAAGATGTTGTCTGTTTCATGTACAGTTCAAAGATCAGAGGGTCTTACAGGAGGCATGTACTATATCTAAAAAGGGTCTAAAATGTCCACTTTCATCATGATTTTCTCAAAATTGATATGTCATACAAATCTATAAAGCTTTTCAAACATCCTTCCTCCCAATTAAATTTTTATGTGAAAATTGGCAAAACAATCTGATACCCAAAATATTTTCCGCTCCTGCTGCCTTGGAATCACCCATATATGACAAATCTAGAATACTACTGGGTTTATAGATGAATATTGAAAGATTGTATTCTTACATGCAGATGTAATCTATCTCCCTCACTTGTGATATTCTTGTCAATTTGGAGCTAAACTGTGTTTTTCAGTGGGTTTATTTATATGTTACACTCCCAAGGGAACAATGAAAACTTTTATCTCTTGACATCAGATTGACAAATGGCTCATGCACCGTCATTTTAATCAAATCTGAGTCAGCCATTCCTTGCGTAAACCGTGAGATGAGGAAACATGATGAGAATAGAGAACACCAACCTCACTCGTAAATTGCTATTGTATCTACATCCAGATTGGCTCTGAATAGACTAAGGTAACAACCAAACAATTTGTAATGACCAAGGTTACATTTTGTCCTCTCTGCTGAATAGAACGCTCCGTGGGTGACAATGAAGCGAGAATGACTCCTAGATTGAGTCGTGTCCTGCTCCATTTCCTACTGTACAATATAACGACGCCGAAGGTCCCATTGACACGAATTGTGACCGACTGTTATTAGGGTCAAAGCACAGGGCAATTAGACGTTTCCCCTCACCTCACCTTCCCATCCAACCACTGCCGCAGGATTTGGCGAAGCGGTTTCCATGACAACCTTTCAAATCAAAATGGTACCCTGTTTCGCACAAACCCAACGGATATTGATTCCTCTCGCCGTATGATGTAACATTCTAATGGAATAGTAAGATTAACAAGGTCGGTTCTTTGTCTGACTTCCGGGTTCTGTTTTCCTGTAATGATTTTGAGAGGAGAGGGTTTAATAAGTACAATTGTGTATTGGGTGAGAAATAAACTGGTTTGTGAATGACTGCGGTATCAGGATTTCCCCATGCCGTTTAGGCTGTCTGTCTCCGCTGAGCTGCTATCTTCTCCAGGCCAACACTGAAGTTGGGGAATGAGAGAGGACGTTTTTAGTTTATTTAACTAGGCAAGTCAGTTAAGAACAAATTTGTATTTACAATGACGGCCTAGGAACAGTGACTGCCTTTTTCAGGGGCAGAACAACAGATTTTTACCTTGTCAGTTGGGAATTTCATCTAGCAACCTTTTGGTTACTGACCCAATGCTCTAACCACTAGGCTAACTGCTGCCCCAAGTTGGGGAAGGGGAGAGAAAAACAAGATTATATAGGCTTCTGTGGAAAAAAAAATACAATTTCTAACCTTAAGAAAAAAGGATTTCAACCATTTCATAAATAACCACCTGCCCTAAAGTTTTAAATGATCAATCGGTAAAATATTTTGTGAAATGTCTACAAGTCCCTAAAGGAGAGTGCTGGCCATATGTGACACAAAAGTCATTTAATTAAAAGTTTGATGTGCTTCAACTGAACATTAGGTTTTCTTTAGATTTTCTTTTCCCCTTTTGGCACAATTTAAATTCTTAGGGTGAGAGACAGTATTTTTTGAAGAAGTTCATATCTTTATCTAGGTCCAGTTTGATAGCTGTTTGAGATATTTCCATCAATCGACAACAAGCCCAATTAATGGATAAGGGGTAATGCATGCTGGGTAGGTCAAATGGGAAGACGGGAAGACGAGCAAGAGGCTCGGGGGGATAAAAACGAAGGGATGATTTAAGAAGATCAAGTCAAACATTTCAGCAAATCATCAAATCCTCTCTGATATCTTTGGAACCTCGAGTAGCAACATCAATACAATGGAAACTCAACAAGCATGTGACCTTTTTGCTGTACAAAGCAGAATGATGCTTTGTTTTCATTGAAAAGCTTTGAGTAATGAGAACACAGTGAATGGCACCTTGAGAAATCTGTGACTCAGAAAACATGCACTTCTGGCATACTAGTGAGCATCGCAGAAATGCAACACACACTGATGAGAGCTGTTATTATGGATGAAGTGTCTCCGAACCACCCACTGCAGTGTGAGTAGGGCCGGGAGCTGCCTGCTTAGTCGAGGTCTAGGAAAGCACACACACACCCTCAATCAGAACAGCCTCAATTCCATCGAGGCATGGACTTTACAAGGTGTCAAAAGCATTCCACAGAGATGCTGGCCTATATTGACTCCATTGAAGTCACTTATAAAATCCACTCCAATCAGTATAGATGAAGGAGAAGAGACAGGTTAAAGAATGATTTTTAGCGAGCACCAGCCAACCAGCCAACTTGAGACAACTGTTGGAACACTGCTGTGTCAAGTGGGCTGAAAAACCCAACAGCGTTGCAGTTCTTGACACATACCGGTGTGCCTGGCACCTACTACCATACCCTGTTCAAAGGCACTTAAATCTTTTCTCTTGCCCATTCAGCCTCAATCCTATATACCTGTGTTCTTGGGGACCTTTAATGTTGCAAAAAAAATGTGGTAACCTTCCTCAGATCTGTGCCTTGACACAATCCTGTCTTGGAGCTCTACATACAATTCCTTCAACCTTATGGCTTGGTTTTTGCTCTGATATGCACTGTCAACTGTGTGACCTTATATAGACAGGTATATAGCCTTTCCTAATCATGTCCGATCAATTGAATTTACCACAGGTGGACTCCAATCAAGTTGCAGAAACATCTCCAGGATGATCAATGGAAACAGGCTGAAACCTTGGCTCAATTTCAAGTCTCATAGCAAAGGGTCTGAATACGCATTTCTGTTGTAGTTTATTTATTTTTTTGGCAAACATTTATACAGTGAGGGGAAAAAAGTATTTGATCCCCTGCTGATTTTGTACGTTTGCCCACTGACAAAGAGATAATCAGTCTATAATTTTAATGGTAGGTTTATTTGAACAGTGAGAGACAGAATAACAATATACACTCACCGTACAGTTTATTAGGTACACATCCCCTTTCACAAAAATGGATCGCTCCTACAGATTAAGAAGGCACACCTGTTAATTGAAATGCATCCCAGGTGACTACCTCATGAAACTGGTTGAGAGAATGCCAAGAGTGTGCAAAGCTGTCATCAAGAAAAAGGGTGGCTATTTGAAGAATCTAAATTATAACATATATTTTGATTTGTTTAACACTCTTTTGGTTACTACATGATTCCATATGTGTTAGTTCATAGTTTTGATGTCTTCACTATTATTCTACAATGTAGAAAATAGTAAAAATAAAAGAAAAACCCTTGAATGAGTAGGTGTTCTAAAACTTTTGACCGGTAGTGTAATTTTTCTCAACAACAGGTTATGGTCAATAATATCTAAGGCTGCACTGAAATCTAACAGTACAGCTCCCACAATCCTCTTATTATCAATTTCTTTCAACCAATCATCAGTCATTTGTGTCAGTGCAGTACATGTTGAGTGCCCTTCTCTATAAGCATGCTGAAAGTCTGTTGTTAATTTGTTTACAGAGAAATAGCATTGTATTTGGTTAAACACATTTTTTCCAACAGTTTGCTAAGAGCTGTTAGCAAGCGAATAGGTCTGCTGTTAAAATCAGTAAAGGCCGCTTTGGGTAGCGGAATGACTTTGGCTTTCCTCCAGGCCTGAGGACAAACACTTTCCTCTAGGCTCAGATTAAAGATATGACAGATAGAAGTGGCTATAGAGTCAGCTTCCATCCTCAGTAGCTTTCCATCTAAGTTGTCAATGCCAGGTTCGTCATTATTGATCGATATCAATTTTTCCACCTCTCCCACACTAACTTTACAAAATTCAGACTTATAATACTTTTCTTCAATTATTAGTTGCTTTTATGCATTAATACGATCGCTCACTATTCGTTGTTGACGTTTCCTGCCTAATTTTGGACACTTTGCAAATTAAGTAATGATTAAAATAAGCCATCTGATTCTATGAACGATGGAGTTGAATTTGTCTTTCTGTCCATAATTTCATTTAAAGTACTCCAAGGTTGTTTTTCCCTCATTCTTTACATCATTGATGTTGGCTTCATAATACAGTTTCTTTTTCTTTTTGTTGTCACATAATTTCTCAATTAGCAGTAAGTCAGCCAGTCAGATGTGCAGTTGTTCCATTCCTCATCAATCCATGGAGCCTTAACAGTTCTAACAGTCTCTTAACAGGTGCATGTTTATCAATAATTGAAAGAAGCAATATCATAAATTCATCAAGTGCAGTGTCTAGATGCTACTTATTAGTAGCATCAGACCAACAAATATTTTGAACATCATCCACATAAGAGTCACAGAAAAATATTTTTGTGAACTTTGGCTTTCCTGGATATAGCCACTATATTGTGATTACTGTATCCAATAGGTATGGATACAGTTTTACTACAAAGTTCTACAGTATTAGTAAAAATGTGATCAGTACAGAAGGATGATCTTGTTCCTGTAGTGTTTGTAAACAACCTGGTACAGTTGAAGTCGGAAGTTTACATACAGTTTACATACACTTAGGTTGGAGTCATTAAAACTCATTTTTCAACCACTCCACAAATTTCTTGCTAACAAACTATAGTTTTTGCAAGTTGGTTAGGACATCTACTTTCTGCATAACACAAGTAATTTTTCCAACAATTGTTCACAGACAGATTATTCCACTTATGGGTGGGAGGGTGGACTGCATCACAATTCCATTAAGTTGACTGTGCCTTTAAACTGCTTGGAAAATTCCAGAAAATTATGTCATGGCCTTAGAAGCTTCTGATATGCTAATTGACATCATTTGAGTCAATTTGAGGTGTACCTGTGGATGTATTTCAAGGCCTACCTTCAAATGCTGTGCCTCTTTGCTTGACATCATGGGAAAATCAAAAGAAATCAGCCAAGACCTCAGACAAAAAATTGTAGACCTCCACAAGTATGGTTCATCCTTGTGAGCATTTTCCAAACGCCTGAAGGTACCACATTCATCTGCACATGGGGACAAAGATTGTACTTTTTGGAGAAATGTCCTCTGGTCTGATGAAACAAAAATAGAACTGTTTGGCCATAGTGACCATCGTTATCTTTGGAGGAAAAGGGGGAGGCTTGCAAGCCGAAGAACACCATTCCAACGTGAAGCACGTGTTGTGGGGGTGCAGCACCATGTTGTGGGGGTGCTTTTCTGCAGGAGGGACTGGTGCACTTCACAAAATAGATGGCATCATGAGGGAGGAAGATTATGTAGATATATTGAAGCAACATCTCAAGACATCAGTCAGGAAGTTAAAGCTTGGTTGCAAATGGGTCTTCCAAATGAACAATGACCCCAAGCATACTTCCAAAGTTGTGACAAAAAATAAAGTGGTGATCCTTACTGACCTAAAATGGGATTTTTACTAGGATTAAATGTCAGGAATTGTGATAAACTGAGTTTAAATGTATTTGGCTAAGGTGTATGTAAACTTCCGACTTTAACTGTAGGTTGATTAATAACCTGATCCAGATTACAGGCACCGCTTACAGTGAGAAGATTCCTCTTCAGCGGACAGCCAGAAAGTAGACCTCTCTGTTTACATCACATATACTATGAAGCATTTCACACACATTATTTAAATACTGACTGTTAGCATTTGGTGGCCTATGGCAACACCCCAAAATAATAGGCTTTAGATGAGGCGGGTGAACCTGCAACCACAACAATGTAATAATGCTTGACATAAGATCTTCTCTAAGCATTAAAGGGATATGGCTCTGAATATATACAGCAACACCTCCAACATAACCATTACTGTCGTTTCTATAGATGTTATATCCTTGTATTGCTACTGCTTTATCATCAAAGGGATTATCTAAATGAGTCTCAGAAATTTCTAATGTACTAGTGTTATCTGATGTTAGCAAGTTATCGATTTCATGAACCTTATTTCTAAGGCTACATATATTACTATGGGCTATTTATAGCCCTTTCCTGGGTAACTTCTCAGAGGTTGACGTAATATGGAAAAGAGCAAACAAAGCAAGTGAAAAAACAAAAATTCAGCAGTCCATTAATCAGTTGTAAGTGTGCGTGTGTATGTGTGTTTTGGGGTTGAAACTACAAACCCATAGGCTTGGCTCTCTCATCCCTTCCAGGCTTTTGGGTGGGAGGGTGGACAATGGGGCTGTCATAGCAGATGTAAGCAATGTCCCCAAGCGCTCTGGAAGCTTTCATGGCTTAGTTCTTTCCTCTTTTGGAGAACAGCTTCCGGATAGTCGTCATTGAGGAAGATGTACGTTCCGTTACCTTGTCCTTGAACCTCAGGAACTTGACCACTCTCAGCCTGGGCCTGTCACCTAGGCCGGTGGTGGGTTTTCCAGTCCTGAGGGCGCGCTCAACCTCTTCAGTTTCTCCGAGATAATTTCCCTCACCTTGTCCTCAGACTTCGTCCATGTGGAGGCTCTGCAATTCTGTCCACAACAATGCTGTTCCTTTTTGACTGTGCCTCGAAATAATCCGATTTCTCCATAATTTATATCATAGATTCACATGCAGAACTGATGTCCTCTCTCAATGACTTACAGATTGCTGTCATCTTGCCATTCTCATGTTTCAACTCATTGAGCTGACCGTGGGAGAATTGCAAACTGTTCTTCAGGTCCTGGACCTCTCTGGTCAGGTCATCCATTCCTTTATTAGTTGACTCCACCAGTAATTGGACAGAACACTTGAAGCTATTTTCTCGCTGTTGTAACAACTGCTTGTAGAACCATTTTTTATATTAAAAATCCTTCACCTGTTATAGGGAGACACCACTGTCCTGAACGGTACTCCCTCCGGCTTTGGTCTTTGTCATGGTAGCAACGTAGGCCATGCTGTTACTCCTCGCAGTTCCAGACAGAGCACGTTGCAGGGAAGATGGAAACAGCAACAAACAGCAGGGATCTAGACAGCCACAAGCCCGGGACAATCCGGAGTCCCAACCACATTGGCTAACCACATCGCGGGCTGCGTTCAAGCCCTCAAGAAAACCCTGCTAGCTTGATATGCAGCCAAGCTAGCTGCTACGCCAAGCAGCTCCTCAGACCCTTGGTCAGCAGGATCCTTGGACAGATAACAGCGGTCCCAGCAACTGATGCCAACCGCATCACGGGATCCAGACTTTAAAGGTAGCTAGCTAATAACCATACTTGATCAACAGAACACTTAAAACAACAAACTTTCAAAAAAAACAAACAGAGCTCTCCCCCGTTCCGCGTTCAACAAATAAGTGATGCAAAGTGGAATGGGCTGTTCACAGCATGAATGTACCGCCATCCAATCTGCAGCAGCTGTGTGATGCCATCACGTCAGCATGGACCTGTGGAACGTTTCTGACACCTTGTAGAATGCCGAAAGAATTCAGGCTGTTCTGGAGTACCTAATAAACCAGCACGTGCATTGACCCCCCCCACCCCCACCTTCTAGCTCTGACTCTACTAATAGTTGTGTTATTGAGGAAACGTTTACTTTCTATGCTTGTGATATGTGGTTGTCCCACCTAGCTATCTTAAGATGAATGCACTAACTGTAAATCGCTAAATTACTAAAATGTAAATGTACGTATATGATGTTTTCTATAGACATTACGGACAGTATATGAATAGAAAAGGTGTGTAAAGGAGCAGTAGTAATATCGGATGAGACTTGACTAGAATACAGTATATACACATAAAGTGGGTTAAACAGTATGTAAACATTATTAAAGTGACCACTGTTCAATGACTCTATATACAGTTGAAGTCGGAAGTTTACATACTGTCACGGCTGTCAAAAGGATCGGACCAAAATGCAGCGTGTTCGTAGTTCCACATATTTTATTTAACGTGAAACTGAAATGCAAAGACACTAATACTTGAAACACAAAAACAACAAACCGTGACGCAGAGAGAAAACACACTACTCAAAATATAATCACCCACAAACACAGGTGGGACAAACATCAACATAAATATGACCTCCAATTAGGGGTAACGAGGATCAGCTGCCTCCAATTGGAGATCAACTCAAACAACACCAACATAGAAATACAAAACTAGAAACTGAACATAGAAATACAAAAACAGACAAACACCCCCTGTCACGCCCTGACCTACTCTACCATAGAAAATAACAACTTACTACGGTCAGGACGAGACACATACACCTTAGCCAAATACATTTAAACACAGTTCTTCACAATTTCTGACATTTAATCCTAGTAAAAATTCCTTGTCTTTGCTCAGTTAGGATCACCCCTTTATTTTAAGAATGTGAAATGTCAGAATAATAATAGTAGAGAGACTGATTTATTTCAGCTTTTATTTATTTCGTCACATTCCCAGTGGGCCAGAAGTTTACATACACTCAATTAGTATTTGGTAGCATTGCCTTTAGATTGTTTAAGTTGGGTCAAACGTTTCGGGTAGCATTCCACAAGCTTCCTACAATAAGTTGGGTGAATTTTGGCCCATTCCTCCTGACAGAGCTGGTGTAACCGAGTCAGGTTTGTAGGCCTCCTTGCTCGCACACGCTTTTTCAGTTCTGCCCAAAAATGTTCTACAGGATTGAGGTCAGGGCTTTGTCATGGCCATTCCAAAACTTAGATTTTGTTGTCCTTAAGCCATTTTGCCACAACTTTGGAAGTATGCTTGGGGTCATTGTCCATTTGGAAGACCCATTTGCGACCAAGCTTTAACCTCCTGACTGATGTCTTGAGATGTTGCTTCAATATATCCACATCATCTTCCATTCCCATGATGCCATCTATTTTGTGAAGTGCACCAGTTCCTCCTGCAGCAAAGCACCCCACAACATGATGCTGCCACCCCCGTGCTTCATGGTTGGGATGGTGTTCTTCGGCTTGCAAGCCTCCCCCTTTTTTTCCTCCAAATATAACGATGGTCGTTATGGCCAATCAGTTCTGTTTTTGTTTCATCAGACCAGAGTACATTTCTCCAAAAAGTATGATCTTTGTCCTCATGTGCAATTGCAAACCGTAGTCTGTCTTTTTGTGGCGGTTTTGGAGCAGTGTCTTCTTCCTTGCTGAGTGGTCTTTCAGGTTATGTCGATATAGGACTCGTTTTACTGTGGAAATAGATACTTTTGTACCCGTTTCCTCCAGCATCTTCACAAAGTCCTTTGCTGTTGTTCTGGGATTGATTTGCACTTTTCGCACCAAAGTATGTTCATCTCTAGGAGACAGAACGAGTCTCCTTCCTGAGCGGTATGATGGCTGCATGGTCCCATGGTGTTTATACTTGCGTACTATTGTTTGTACAGATGAACGTTGTACCTTCAGGAAATTGCTCCCGAGGATGAACCATACTTGTGGAGCTCTCCAAAAAACATTCTGAGGTCTTGGCTGATTTCTTTTGATTTTCCCATGATGTCAAGCACTGAGTTTGAAGATAGGCCTTGAAATACATCCGCAGGTACACCTCCAATTGACTCAAATGATGTCAATAAGCCTATCAGAAGCTTCTAAAGCCATGCACAGGCACAGTCAACTTAGTGTATGTAAACTTCTGACCCACTGGAATTGTGATAGAGTGAATTATAAGTGAAATAATCTGTCTGTGAACAATTGTTGGGAAAATTACTTGTGTCATGCACGAAGTAGATGTCCTAACCGACTTGCCAAAACTATAATTTGTTTACAATACATTTTATGGAGTGGTTAAAAAATGAGTTTTAATGACTCCAACCTAAATGTATGTAAACTTCCAACTTCAACTGTATATACGGCAGCAGTCTCTAAGGTGCAGGGTTGAGTACTGGGTGGTAGCCGGCTAGTAACATTGACTAATGTTCAGGGCAGAGGAGGCCGGCTAGTGGTGACTATTTAACAGTCTGATGGCTTGGAGATAGAATCTGTTTTTCAGTCTCTCGATCCCAGCTTTGATGCACCTGTGCTGTCTCCACCTTCTAGATGGTAGGGGGGTGAACAGGCCGTGGCTCGGGTGGCTGAAATCCTTGATGATCGTTTTGGCCTTCCTGTGACACCGGGTGCTGTAGATGTCCTGGCGGGCAGGCAGTGTGCCCCCGCCTGACCACACCACCCTCTGGAGAGCCCTGCGGTTATGGATGGTGCAGTTGCCGTACTGGGTGGTGATAAAGCCCAACAGGATGCTCTCAATGGTGCATCTGTAGAAGTTTATGAGGGTCTTAGGGGCCAAGACAAATTCATTCAGCCTCATGAGGTTGAAGAGGCGCTGTTGCACCTTCCTCACCACACTGTCTGTGTGGATGGACCATTTCAGGTTGTCGGTAATGTGAACACCGAGGAATATGCAGCTTTTCACCCTCTCCAATGCGGCCCGTTGGTGTGGATGGGGCGTTTTCCTCTTGCTGTCTCCTGAAGACCACAATCAGCTCCTTCATTTTGCTGACGTTGAGGGAGAGGTTATTTTCCTGGCACCACTCTGCCAGGGCCCTCACCTCTTCCCTGTAGGCTAACTAGTCGTTGTTGGTAATCAGGCTGTTGTGTCATCTGCAAACTTGATGATGGAGTTAGAGACCATGCAGTCATGAGTGAACTGGAAGTACAGGAGGGGCCTGAGCACGCACCCTTGTGGGGCCCCCCTTGTTGAGGATCAGCATAGCCGAGTGGTTGTAGCCTACTTTCACCACCTGGGGTCGGCCCGTCATGAAGTCCAGGACCCAGTTGCACAGGGCAGAGTTCAGACCCAGGGCCCCGAGCTTAGTGATGAGCTTGGAGTGTACTATGGTGTTGAAGGCTGAGCTGTTGTCTGAACAGCATTCTTACATAGGTATTCCTCTTGTCAAGATGGGATAGGGCTGTGTACAGTGTGATGGCAATTGCATCAGTGTGGATCTGTTGGGGCGGTATGCAAATTGTAGTGGGTCTTGGCGTTCAGGTAAGGTAGAGGTGATATGATCCTTAACTAGCCTCTCAAAGCGCTTCGTGATGACAGAAGTGAGCGTTACGGGGCGATAGTCGTTTAGTTGAGTTACCTTCGCTTTCTTGGGTTCAGGAACTGGGATGGGGAGAGATTGAATATGTCTGTAAACACTCCAGCCAGCTGGTCTGCACATGCTCTGAGGACGCGGCTATAGATGCTGCCTGTGCCGGCAATCTAGCGAGGGATAACACTCTTAAATGTGTTACTCACATCAGCCACGGAGAACAAGAGCTCACAGTCCTCGTGAGTGGCGGTGGCCCACATTGGTCCCTGCCACATACGTCTCATGTCTGAGCTGTTGAATTTTGACTGTTTTGCCTGTCTGTTTGCCTTATGGAGGTCATAGCTGGACAGTTTGTACTCGTCCATGTTCCCAGTCACTTTGCCATGGTTAAATGCGGTGTTCGCGCTTTCAGTTTTGTGAGAATGCTGCCATCTATCCACGGCTTTTATCCATCTATCCATCTATCCAACATCTTCTATGCACTTCCTGATGAACTTAGTCACCGAGCAAGTGCATATGTCAATATTATTCTCAGAGGCAACCCGGAACATATCACAATCTTGAAGCATAGATTCCGATTGGTCAGACCAATGTTGAACAGTCCTTACTACGGGTACTTCCTGTTTAAGTGTCTGCCTATAGAAGGAAGGGGGGGGGTAGAATGAAGGCGTGATCTGATTTTCCAAAGGGAGAGCCTTGTAGCCGTCCCAGAAGGGGGAGTAGCAATGAACAAGAATCCTCTGTCAACACTACAGTCACCACAGCCAGGGAGGGCTGCATTCCACACAAATAGGGCCAGGAGTTGTTCCCTGACCATGTGACTTGATCAGGAAAATCTCTGGGCCCTAGTCAGGTAACACATTTAGAAACAACTCCTGTCGCTACATAAAATAATGTAAACTTCTTAGTGTGTTGGTCCAATTGTTTGGTTTGTAATTTTTTTGAATGACCTTCTTGGTTTCTGCTCAGAACTTTTAATTGCATGTTTGATTTGATTTAACCTATTTTCTCACAGTGTCTATCTAAGACCGTTTCCTGCTCGATAAATATTTTCCCCTTGAAAATACCATTGCGAGACAAAAAAAGGAATGGCAATCAGAATGAGGCATGCTTCTGAGGAAATCCTTTACTATTTCCTGTCATGAACAGTGATTAGTTACACCAAGGTCGCTAGACAGACTATTCCTTAGAAAAGCCAACCACTAATAATTTTACGACTGGAATACAAAAGAAGTGTGCGTGACAGAATATGATTTGTGATTCATTTTTCGGCTCTTGTCTTTTCTCCGTATGACAATGCAATGAGGATTACTCAGACCTTACAAAAAGCCAGGCTAAGCGATGGGTGAAGCAACAATGAATAATACACAAACACTATAGAATTGGTGTAAATTATAGAGTTTTCTTAGATCAATGTTCAAAATCGGTCATGTAGTCGTATACCTCAGCATCAATGGATAGAATACAAAACATGTAGCCCACAAAGAGGGATGGCTGGAATCAACGTTGAGACAATGTTGTGCGTTGGTTGTGCTTCATTGGCCATACTTTTGGAACTAGTCAAATCACTATCTTCTGTATGAACAGTTGCCTGAGGAAATCACTTTGTCTTTAATCATCTAAGAAGAGGTGATTGGGAAAATAAATTAATTTCACACACGGTCGTCTTCTATTAAAATGTCCTCACAGACAGGGAGCCATGGTGACTCAAAGTTCTGTTCTGATGAGATAAAAAAAATATATAGTTTTAATCATGATACGTCTTAAATATGGACCTGTAGCGTGGCCGCGGACTCATCTTGAACAGTAATGACATTGTCTTTGGTGTCTGAAGGGGGAACGAATGGGGAAGGGGAGCTCTCGACTGGGGAGATAGGGGGAGTAATAGTTTTCTAACAAGGTTCCATGGCAGGGCAATCACTTTGGACATTGATTGCGCTGCGTCTCTGATCATGTAACGACTTTGAGAGTGGCAAGAGAGGGGCCTGCGTGTGTTTCGATCGATTTATACCGGAGTTCTCATCTAAGATCTCACACCACAGACCACATACAGTAGCCGATCACTGAGAGAGACCACCCCACCTCAATTCAGCAGGAGTATGGAATAATCAATAAACCCTTCTTAGGTGTTCTTACGCGTATCATTTTCATCATAGTTTTTTGGATAGTTTTTTTTTTACATGATAGTTGTTGTTGGTTATTATGCCTATGTTATAATGGGCCCTACTTTAAGCAAAGTACAACTTATAACGATTTTATATAGCATACATAAAGGCTTCATAAGCACTACATGAATGCTTCACAAATCAACTAATGAGCGTAAGTCACACTCTATAAATGGGGTATAAACAAACATAGTGCGTTATGTCACATTTGACAATTCACCCTACAGTGGGAATTGTTATGTCACACGTTAGACAACATTTAGAGTGTGACATATGCTTATAGATGATTTACGTAGAAGCACACACACACACACTAGAGCCAATCTGTTCCAGCTCCAGGGTTTACCGTGTGTGTGTGTGTGTGTGTGTGTGTGTGTGTGTGTGCGTGCGTGCGTGCGTGCGTGCGTGTGTGTGTGAGACGGGTGGCTGAGTGTGTGTAATCTCGGAAACCCCCCAAAAATCTTGCGTAATTGCATCAGATGCTCGATTAGGTTCTGGGGAAGATGCATGAGAAAATACACTAATGAGACTAGCTAAGTCTCCACTAGCCTAAAACAGAAACTCAGCCAAAGCCCCTCCCCCTTTCCAAAAACATTCTGCTTCAAACTCCGCACCCACTTTAAGCACCACCTCCACCAAACCTCCACCAAACCTTATACATCCAAATAACCAGTGACGGAAGATCGAAGCACTAGAACTACTGTCGCTGGTTAGATGTCACATCTAGCAATCTTTTGACTGACGTTAAAGCTACCATTTATGTTATGTAGTCTGTCCACGAGAGATTAGGGTGTGTGTGGTGCTCTCTATGCTCTGTGTGTTGCTCAGTGAGACAGAGATGGAGCTCTCCCTTTTTAATGCACTCATGCTTGACCCTGAGCAACAGGTCAGCCTTATCATCAACATTAATATTTGATAGCCTTCTGTCTTAAACGCTATAAAATATTCAAATAACTCCATTGTAAATGTCCCATAAGGAGTGCCGCGGAGACCTGTGGACCAATAACTATCAAGCCATCGACTTGTTTATTTACCGAGCGGAATCTAAAGCTAATTGGAATGGTGGGAGGGGAAGTAAACATGATTTCTCAACTCACTAAAGTGTGACGCATATAGAGAGCTGCCTGACTGACTGTCTTATAAAGAGCTATCTTATAGAGAGTTGCATGCCAGGCTGACTTATAGTGAGCTGCCTGACCAGCTGTCTTATAGAAAGCTGTCTTATGGAGAGCTGCCTTAAAGAGAGCTGTCATATAGAGAGATGCCTGCCGACTGTCTTATAGAGAGCTGCCTTCTAGAGAGCAGCTGTATAGAGAGCTGTCTTATAGAGAGCTGCCTGACAGAGCCCTGTCCTATAGAGAGCTGTCTGACCGACTGACTTATAGATAGCTGTTTTATAGAGAACTGTTTTATAGAGAACTGTCTCATAGAGAGCTGTCTTATAGAGAGCTTCCTGACTGACTGCCTCTTAGAGAGCTGTTTTTATAGAGAACTGTCTTATAGAGAGCTGTATTTTAGAGCACTGCCTTATAGAGCGCTGTCCTATAGAGCGCTGCCTGACCAACTGCCTCTTAGAGAGCTGTTTTATAGAGAACTGTCTTATAGAGAGCTGTATTTTAGAGAGCTGCCTTATAGAGCACTGTCTTATAGAGGGCTGTCTTAAAGAGAAGTGTCTTATAGCAAGCCTTCAAATAGAGAGCTCTTTTATAGAGCTTTCTTATAGAGAGCTGTCTTGTAGAGAGCTGTCTTATAGAGAGCTGTGTTATAGAGAGCTGACTGACCGACTGCCTCTTACAGAGCTGTTTTATAGAGAACTGTCTTATAGAGAGCTGTCTTATAGAGAGCTGTCTTATGGAGAGCTGTTTTATAGAGAGCTGTTTTATAGAGAACTGTCTTATGGATAGCTGTCTTATAAAGAGGTGTTTTATAGAGAGCTGTCTTATTGAAAGCTGCCTGACCGACTGCCACTTAGAGAGCTGTCTCATAGAGAGCTGTCTTATAGAGAACTGTCTTATAGAGAGCTGTATTTTAGAGAGCTGCCTTACAGAGAGCTGCCTGACCGACTGCCTCTTAGAGAGCTGCTTTATAGAGAACTATCTTATGGAGAGCTGTTTTATAGAGAGCTGTTCTTTCGAGAACTGTCTTATGGAGAGCTGTTTTATAGAGAGCTGTTCTATAGAGAACTGTCTTATATTGAGCTATTTTATAGAGAACTGTCTTATAGAAAGCTGTCTTATAGAGAGCTGCCTGATCAACTGTCTTATGGAGAGCTGTTTTATAGAGAACTGTCTCATAGAGAGCTGTCTTATGGAAAGATTTCTTATAGAGAGCTGCCTGAGCGACTGCCTCTTGGAGAGATGTCTTATAGAGAACTGTGTTATAGAGAGCTGTCTTATTGCGAGCTGCCTGACCGACTGTCTTATAGATAGATGTCTTATAGAGAGCTGCCTGAACGACTGCCTCTTGGATAGCTGTCTTATAGAGAACTGTGTTATAGAGAGCTGTGTTATAGAGAGCAGACTGACCGACTGCCTATTAGAGAGCTGTTTTATAGAGCTGTCTTATTGAGAGCTATCTTAAAGAGAGCTGTTCTATAGAGAACAGTCTTTTAGAGAGCTGCCGTATGGAGAGATGTATTTTAGAGAGCTGCCTTAAAGAGAGCTTCCTGACTGACTGCCTCTTAGAGAGCTGTCTTATAGAGAACTGTCTTATAGAGAACTGTTTTATAGAGAGCTGTCTTTTAGAGAGCTGCCTGAATGACTGCCTCTTAGAGAGCTGTTTTATAGAGAGCTGTCTTATAGAGAGCTGCCTGAATGACTGCCTCTTAGAGAGCTGTCTTAAAGAGAGCTGTCTTATAGAGAACTGTTTTATAGAGAGCTGTCTTATAGAGAGCTGCCTGAATGACTGCCTCTTAGAGAGCTGTCTTATAGAGAACTGTCTTAAAGAGAGCTGTTTTATAGAGAGCTGTCTTATAGAGAGCTGCCTGAATGACTGCCTCTTAGAGAGCAGTCTTATAGAGAACTGTCTTAAAGAGAACTGTCTTGTAGAGCTGACTTATAGAGAGCTGTCTTATAGAGAGCTGCTTCACCGACTGCCTGTTAGAGAGGTGTTTTATAGAGAACTCTCTTATAGAGAACTGTCTTAGAGAACTGTCTTATAGAGAGATGTCTTATAGAGAACTGTGTTATAGAGAGCTGTGTTATAGAGAGCAGACTGACCGACTGCCTATTAGAGAGCTGTTTTATAGAGCTGTCTTATTGAGAGCTATCTTAAAGAGAGCTGTTTTATAGAGAGCTGTCTTATAGAGAGCTGCCTTATAGAGAGCTGTCTTGTAGAGAACTGTCTTATAGAGAGCTGCCTGACCAAATGTCTTATAGAGAACTGTCTTAAAGAGAACTGTCTTATAGAGAGCTGTCTTATAGAGAGCTGTGTTATAGAGAGCTGTCTTATAGATAGATGTCTCATAGAGAGCTGCCTGAACGACTGCCTCTTGGAGAGCTGTCTTATAGAGAGCTGTCTTATAGAGAGCTGTGTTATAGAGAGCAGACTGACCGAATGCCAATTAGAGAGCTGTTTTATAGAGCTGTCTTATTGAGAACTGTATTTTAGACAGCTGTCTTATAGAGAGCTGTCTTATAGAGAGCTGTTTTATAGAGAGCTGTTTTATAGAGCACTGTCTTATAGAGAGCTGTCTTATAAGGAGCTGTCCGATAAAGAGCTGCCTTATAGAGAGCTGTCTTACAGAGAGCTGTCTCATAGAGAGCTGTCTTATAGATAGATGTCTCATAGAGAGCTGTCTTATAGAGAGCTGTCTTATTGAGAGCTGCCTCACCGACTGCCTCTTAGAGAGCTGTCTTATAGAGAGCTGCTTCACCGACTGCCTGTTAGAGAGCTGTTTTATAGAGAACTGTCTTATAGAGAACTGTCTTATAGAGAGCTGTCTTATAGAGAACTGCCTTATAGAGAGCTGCCTGACCAACTGTCTTATAGAGAGCTGTTTTATAGAGAACTGTCTCATAGAGAGCTGTCTTATAGAGGACTGTCTTATAGATAGATGTCTTATAGAGAGCTGCCTGAATGACTGCGTCTTGGAGAGCTGTCTTATAGAGAACTGTCTTAAAGAGAGCTGTCTTACCGACTATCTTATAGAAAGCTGTCTTATAGATAACTGTCTTATGAAGTCCTGTCTTATGAGGAGCTGCCTTATAGAGAGCTGCCTTACAGAGAGCTGTCTTACAGAGAGCTGTCTGTCCGACTGTCTCAGAGAGCTGTTTTACAGAGAACTGTCGCATAGAGAACTGTCTTATAGACAGCTGCCTTATAGAGAGGTACTTGACTGACTGTCTTATGGAAAGCTGTCTTATAGAGAGCTGCCTTATAGAAAGCTGTCTTATAGACAGCTGCCTTATAGAGAGCTACTTGACTGACTGTCTTATGGAAAGCTGCCTTACAGAGAGCCGTCTTATAGAAAGCTGTCTTATAGACAGCTGCCTTATAGAGAGCTACTTGACTGACTGTCTTATGGAAAGCTGTCTTATAGAGAGCTGCCTGTCCAGCTGCCTTATAAAGTTCTTCCTGGCCAGCTGCTTTATAGATTGCTTATTCCTTAGATGCTTTATTGACATGGTGAGCTGCAAGACCCCAGGGAATGACTGGAATGGCTGACAGGGAGAGCAGAGCAAGCCTCTGTACACCTCCTACATTATTTATGAGAACAAAGTGAGTGAGAGCTGAGGTACTTACAGGGATCATTAGGACACAACAAATCTATCCCAGTAATGTCAATACCAGCATCTCATTAATGCCCCTCCCTCCCAGCTGTGGAGAGATGGGGTAAAGAAGTGGATGTTAAAGCGACAGAACTTTATGGGCGCATAAGGTGATGTAACACACAGTAACTTTAAGGTCGGAATGCCAATTAAGGTCCGAATGTTGCCAATTCAAATTGTCTTTCTGGTATATACAAGGCTAGTCCTTTACAAGTCTGGCTAAATGGAGTGCACTTTAGTTCAATAGCCAATAAGTTAGGAAAGGGCTGTAGGAGAGCCACTGACAACCCACACTGTCGGATGTAGGCTGGTCTTGGATGTCTGTTTCCAGGAGACCTGAGATTAGATGCTGTATCTGAGCTGCTTCGTTGACACCAGTATAGACTGTCAGAGGCTGTTGGCGTCTTGCAACAAACTGCCAGCAACAATAGAGTTGATTTTAGGTCATTACACAATGCATATCAGCTCAATGATGTCAAATGGGAAGGTTGATGTTACTTTAGTTCTGCCTGATTGAGTTTGACTGGCGGAACCAATCGAAAAGTCCCAAAGGTGCCAACACGGTGTGTAGAGGAAGCTGGTGGGAGGAGCTATAGGAGAACAGGTTCAATGTAATGTCTGGGAAGGAATAAATGGAATGGTATCAAACACATAAAATATATGGAAACAACATGTTGGACTCCGTTCCATTAATTCCATTCCAGCCATTACAATGAGCCTGTCCTCCTATAGCTCCTCCCACTAGCTTCCACTGACTGTGTGGTATTGGAGTGGGCTTCAAAGGAATATATAGCTGAAGCAGTGTGGTGTACGGCTGAAGCAGTGTGGTGTACGGCTGTAGCAGTGTGGTGTACGGCTGTAGCAGTGTGGTGTACGGCTGAAGCAGTGTGGTGTATGGCTGAAGCAGTGTGGTGTAGGGCTGAAGCAGTGTGGTGTATGGCTGAACCAGTGTGATGTACGGCTGAAGCAGTGTGGTGTATGGCTGAAGCAGTGTGGTGTACGGCTGAAGCAGTGTGGTGTACGGCTGAAGCAGTGTGGTGTACGGCTGAAGCAGTGTGGTGTACGGCTGAAGCAGTGTGGTGTACGGCTGAAGCAGTGTGGTGTATGGCTGAAGCAGTCTGCTGTACAGTATGGCTGAAGCAGGTGTCTTACCGTCCTGTGCACCTTGTCCTCCAGGTCTTGATTGATCCTCTGTTGAGCTGCATAACTGCTCTGGATCCTGCATGACAGGAAAGAGTACATATTGGTGAAACATTGGCTATGTAAGTCAGAGAATGAACATGCCTTCAAAATCAAGTATTCATTGACTTTTTTTCAAGATGATGAATATGAAAATCCAAAGCAACGGTTTGGATTTGAAAATTATTCAATGGATATCTCTGGTTGTCTGTACTGTACTATTTATACTGTACAGTAATTATTTTTGGACGAGAATCCTAGCCTCACAATGGAAGCAAGGAAAAAACAATTTCATGTGATCAAAGCAGAATTTTGAATTCCTTTTGTGCTTTTTTTTGGAGAGAAAAGGCGGTGAAAAATGCATAATCAAACCCGTAGGACTGACGCATGACTCATGAATGAGCGGAGGAACTTTGGCAACGTTTCAGCGCCCGTCGAGGTGTGTTTCCTAGCACAAAACACTGTTTCTGGTCGGCTTCCAAAACATTAGTGGGCTTTAATGGAATAAGCTGCTCTTTCACCTCCACTTTCCATTAGTTCAATCATTACCAGCATTAGGCTACTATCTCTCTTTTTTTTACCACATAGTGCTGCATGTCATTATCACTGGCCCTGGTCTCATGGGGGTTTGGATACATTGTAGTATTTATGACCCCATTTACGAAGGAGCTGTGGAGATCCATTGCATTGTTACAAAACGTCTGTCATAGAAGAAAAGACGTCGCTCTAGAACTGAAATGGGCCTGGAGGTTAACTGGCAGGATGGTCAACAATGATTTCTCTCAGAACATGTTCTGTATGCTTACTTTGTTCACTGTCACAAGTTCAATTGATATTGCTATTGCAATATACATTGGACAATTGTAACACAGGTTAGTTGTAATAGGTTAAATAACTCAAATTAGAAACCAAGGTGTTATTCAATGTGCCAATGCTTGATTAGTGTCTCCACATGTCTATGAAGATTTGTTTTAATTAATCAATTGTTTTGGATTTTATATATATATTTTTTTAAATATGGTTATTTTTTGGGGGGGATTTTTGATCTGTGGAACATTCTCCATGTATTTTATCATATATAATTTTTATCAGTAAGATATGATCTTTTGATTAGTATAGACTTTAATTAATAAGTAAAGGCTCCTATGCTTGGGGTTGGTTTTAACGCCGTGTTACAACTCACTCTCATCTAGAATTATATAATATAGAGACACATTCATATATTTATAGCACATTTCACTGCTTTATATCAACTTTGGCAGTGCAACTAAGAAAATTCCTTAGAAAAAGGAAAAAAGTCCATATGTAACATTTTCACAACTAATACAGAATATAATACTTCACTATGACATCCCTAAAAGATAAAAGTAAAATATTTTTAGTAAATTTAGTGTATTTTCATCCAAATATCAGTGACATTGTTATACTACCCCTCATTTTGACAATTAAAGACATTGGTACAACTTCCCATATACTGTTACAACTAACCTTGCAATTGGGGTTAACATCAGGACATTTTCTGACTTTGGGTCTTCAAGATATAATTGTGAAGAATCCACATTTTACACAGGTCTCAAAAAATTTGCAGAGAAATGTAAATTGTTTGTGTGAAATTTTGAAATCTACATTGTTAGAGTCAATACATATTTGATTTTAAACAACTCCAAAATGTGTTATAATTGTCCCCGTCTCCCCTAAGTAATATGCTATATTTATTACTTTGTGTCAATATGGTAACTTCCAAATCAAAATGTATTTTTCTCTGTATCTGGCCCAAATGAGGGGTAATTTAGGGAAATGAAAAGCCATTGGCTACATTAGTAATTTGGTTGTAAATTGCTTTACCTTTCACAGTTACTGGCTTTTGATCCAGCTCTGCAGTAACACAGATGATTTAGCTAATTATGGTCCGGACTGAAGACATTGATTAGTTGAATCAAGGTGTGTTACTGCAGGGAGGGATCATAAAGAGTAGTTGGAGAACCTTGCATTTGATTATTCCCAATGCAGATTCAGTTGAATTAGTAGATTTGTAAATACATTGACTCATTGAGTTAAGGTTAACGATGACACAGTCACGATTTGTTAGACACAACAGCTGTGGTAAGAGACTAAAGATGGTGTAACGGGACTGACATCGCATAACGAGACTGACATAGTGTAATAGTACTGATATGGTATAACAGGACTGGCATGGTATAACAGGATTGGCATGGTGTAACAGGACTGGCAGGGTGTAACAGGTTTCACATGTTGTAACAGGTCTGACATGGCGTAATGGGACTGACATGGTGTAACAGGACTGGCAGGGTGTAACAGGTCTGGCAGGGTGTAACAGTTCTGACATGTTGTAACAGGTCTGACATGGTGTA
The DNA here is from genome assembly GCF_901001165.1 of Salmo trutta. Lineage (NCBI taxonomy): Eukaryota > Metazoa > Chordata > Actinopteri > Salmoniformes > Salmonidae > Salmo > Salmo trutta. The sequence continues at coordinate 35,600,706 of NC_042989.1, forward strand.
ACAGGACTGACATGGTGTAACAGGACTGACATGTTGTAACAGGACTGACAGGGTGTAACAGGACTGACATGTTTTACAGGACTGACATGGTGTAACAGGACTGACATGGTGTAACAGGACTGACATGTTGTAACAGGACTGAGATGGTGTAACGGTAATGACATAGTGTAATGGGACTGACATACCTGCGTAGTTTGTCAGTGAATTTCTCCAACTCTTCCTGGGCTCGACGGAGTTCTGTCTCCAGGTACTGTCGGGTGGAGTCAAACTCAGACTCCACCATCTCTAGTTTGTGGGTGGTGTAAGACAGACGCTTGCGAAGATCATCCTTGTGATCATGTAGAGAACTAGGCAGGAAGTAGAGTGACAGGCAGACAGACAACGAGGTCAAAACAGCTCATGGTATCATTAGGTCTTAATTCAGGCTGTGAGCAGGGTTGGGGAGTTTAGTCATTTAGCAGACGCTCTTATCCAGAGCGACTTACAGTAGTGAATGCATACATTTCATACATTTTTCCCCCCGTACTGTTTATATTCTAAATTTAATCCATTAGTTACTAGTTACCTGTCCAAAATTGTAATCAGTAATGTAACTTTTGGATTACCCAAAATCAGTAATGTAATCTGATTACTTTCAGTTGCTTTTTGATTACTTTCCCCTTAAGAGGCATTAGAAGAAAACAAAAAAGATCCATCAAATGCATTTGGTGTGTCATCATAGCTGTCTCTGACATCATAGTGGTCTCTGACATCATAGTGGTCTCTGACATCATAGTGGTCTCTGACATCGTAGTGGTCTCTGACATCATAGTGGTCTCTGACATCATAGTGGTCTCTGACTTGTGGTCAGGCTCGCTAAGGTGGAACAAACCTAAACTAGCACATTTTTTCAATGTTGAATTAAATGTAATTGATAAAACAGAAAGGTGTCATAATTTTTTCATGCATGTAACCGTAATCAATTACTCCACAACCATGGATGTGAGCAATGCTGAATATTCTTTATGTACTAATTCAAGTTCAAGACTAGACATAACATACATTAGATATTCATGACCTAAACAAAATGTTTCACTCATTCTGAAAAATAATATAATATCTGCACATGTATTGATAATTATACAATATGTCATCTACATATTGACTGTCTTCTGAAGTGTGATTAAAAATATACATTTGACATTCTCAAAAGGTACTAATTGTTTACAGTATGGTTGCATGACATGAATTTGTTCATAACTGACTTAGTTAAATAAAGGTTCAAAATAAAAACACAATTGGACTTAGATAAGAGCGAAAGAGAGAGGTATGAAATGGAGGTGAAATCTAATTCAGCTGGTGTGAAAAGTCCCAGCCAAGGAAGGCCTGTGGGTATGTATTGATGGATGGAAGCTAGAGCGCTAATGATTTTCCATTGACAGCCAGGGAACAGGAACCAGCTCACAATTCTGTAATGGGTCACTCCCGTTACACACCTCTCCAGCATGAAATCACTGGCAAACCAGGAAGAGATTCTGATTCTATCGAGATGCAGCACCATGAGGGATTTGTGTGTGTTTAGGAGGGAGGATGTGAATGGTGTTGTGGGGCTTGGTTGGGGAATACGTTTGGTTTTATATAGATTGTGTACAGTATGTATCTATAGGAGAATACTGAGAATTTTTATCTGGAGAGTGCATGAGTCAGTTAGTTTCTCTGACGTAATGAGTTTCTCTGACCTTCTATAGTAAATGAGAGAGAGAATATGTGTGTGTGCGTGTGTATGTGTGTGTGTGTGTGTGTGTGCTTGTGTGTGTGTGTGTGTGTGCTTGTGTGTGTGTTTGTGTGAGAGACAAAGACATACACAGACAAAGAAAAAGAGAGAGGCTGGGAATGAAGTAGGTAGGAAAGGGAATGAAGAGCAGGGGGCAGTTTTCTCTGGGGATTTAGAGGAGACTGATAGATTCTGGCTCAGAGACAATACTCCTGGAGATGTTCACTATCACACTACCAGTGCCACACTGGTCTCATGTCACAGCAGTCCAGCGCCAAACTCAGAGGACGGCCCCTTTTAAGGGATCATGTGACTCTCTCACAGCCTGGTTGGCTATTGCATAAATAGATTGACAAGGCTAACCAACTTGAAAGATTAAAGACATTACAGTGCATTAGAATGAGGTAGGACAAAGGCTTGACTCTGTCTGCTTATTTACGTCAATCATTTCAAGCTTAAGGGAGGAGAAAAGAGCCCAAAACTATATATAATTTTAAAATGTATCAAATTATTGATGTATGGTATTCAAAACTGCAGTGAAGTTGTAGGAAATAGGTCAGTTAACGATGCACTATGCAGGAATCGCTCCACCATTTCCTGGTTGCAAAAATTCTAATAGTTTGCCTAATTTGAGTTTATATGACAAAACAAGCAAGCAGAGCGTAGAGAATCATTGTACCATCTAAACTGCTGTGAAAATATGTTCCAGAACCAAAAATATTGTACTTTCAGCTGTTTGAAGCTGGTGTACAAAACCAAAAGTAAAAGACACAAAAACGAAACTTAAGATTGGGAAGAGAATAGAAATAGCAACATATCTACCACTTCTTAGACTTGCTTTCAATGAGAATGACAGATCTATAACCCACATTTCTATGTGCATTTAGTTGGGTCGCCCCAAAAAGTTACATATTGCAGCTTTAAGTCTACTGTAAACACATTATGCCTGCCAGTCTAGACTTTATGATAGGTGTCTTAGAGACTTAAGTTGTGGGTTAAACCCAGACTCTGGCATGCTAGGCTAGCCCTTGCATTTCCTACAAAGTCTTTACAAGACTCTCACTGAAAGCAGTAAGTGATTGACAGGCATAGTGCCATGGACTGAAGTACATGTGATTAATTATAGCTCTTAGTCTTATCATCAAGTGACCAAAGTTACTCTGGAGTATGCACATTGCATTGATTTCTGAGGCAAAAACACTAATTAGTATACTGAAATTGGGAAATATCATAGACTGTATTTGGTGACATATAGCAGAACATTAGCTTTTCAAGGTTGCTTGTCTTCCTTATCTGAATAGTTGACACAGAAATAAGGTGTTAAATGAATAAGAGACTGATGTAATGAAGTTGGTACCATGACAATGGCTTTTAGTTGAGATGAAATTTGAACAGTGGTGTAAAGTACTTAAGTAAACATACTTTTAAGTACTACTTAAGTCGTTTTTTTGGGGGGGTATCTTTACTTTACTTTAATATTTATATTTTTGACCACCTTTACTTTTACTCCACTATGTCCCTAAAGAAAATAATGTACTTTCTATTCCATGCATTTTCCCTGACATCCAAAAGTACTCGTTACATTTTGAATGCTTAGCAGGACAGGAAAATGGTCCAATTCACGCACTTATCAAGAGAACATCCCTGCTCATCTCTACTGCCTCTGATTTGGCAGGATCACTAAACACAAATGCCCTATTTGTAAATTATTTCTGAGTGTTGGAGTATGCCGCTGACTATACGTAAATTAAAAAAAAAAAAAAATTCGTCAACATATAAGGAATTTGAAATGATTTATACTTTTACTTTTAATACTTAAGTATATTTTTTAAATTACATTTACTTTTGATACTTAAGTATATTTAAAATCAAATACTTTTAGACTTTTACTCAAGTAGTATTTTCCTGGGTGACTTTCACTTTTACTTGAGTCATTTTCTGTTAAGGTATCTTTACTTTTACCCAAGTATGACAATTGGGTACTTTTTCCACCACTGCATTTTAAATAGTTTATGGTGTTAAGAAATAAAATGAATGAAGTGGATTCTTGGCTTGAAGTGGATATGATCGAATGAAATGATAAGGGTGGCTTTTAAAAGTGGAAACTTCATCTTACCTTCTTTTCTGATGTTTGCAACCATTTCTCTGGGCTTTAAGGGCTGTTTTCCCAATATATATCTTTTTCATATTCTTCGCTCTGCATTCACTTTCATGTGTTTTCTAGTCGATTCCCAATAATGCTGATGCAGAGTGTGACCTCTAACCTCAACCACTCAGGCCATAAGTTTTTCCTGTGGAGTCAGATAGCAGTTGTCTATCTGTGTTGACCCTGCCAATAGATCACAGAAACAGCGTTGCAGTCACAGATTCAATTGTACATGTTATACATTACTACTACTAGCTTTTATGTGCTGTGAATTCATGCATTCATCTGCTCTTATTGAACAAACTCACATTCTTCACAGATGATATCGATGAAGGTCAAAGGTAAGATTAGTACTTCCTCCAAAAGGCCCCAATGTGCAACTTTCATATCTCTCCCTTTGTCCAATTCATAATCATCAACAGACGCATCCACAAACAGCTAAATCCTATGCAGCATCGATGAAATGACCTGGCAGGTTATTCCCTTATAAATCAGCACTTCAGAGCTGACAGAACCTACTGTATTGTGTGTCTATTCATCACGCTCCACCTGGGCTGACTGTTATATCAGTGAAGGAGCTAGCTAGTGTTGCTAACCTTGGCACAGTCACCCTGGAAATACAGAGTAGTATGGAATGGTGTGGTTGACTAATTGTGAGATGTAGGTAAATTAAAGCAGAGATGGACTGCTGCTTTGCTGCTAGGCTAATGTTGGCAGTATTGACTGCATGGTGTGGTGGATGAATCAGAATTAGTTGGGTAACATAGATAATTAAGATGTTTTATTAGTATAATATGCTTATGTGAGATACTTGTCATTAGAAAGTGTCCTTTGGACTCTGGTGTCTTTCAGTTGCACGTTTCCCTTAGCTGGGGCTCAGTCACTTGGGGCCCAGGGAGAGGTCAGACTTGTTTTTTACATGTCTCTGTTGCTCTGCAGAATATCAGTGAGAGAGGAGGACAGAATGAAATATTGTCTTCGTATGTGAATGTGTCTTTACCTATTCTTAAACCATGTGAAGGGATGGCGTGATTAAGGGGGAACCAATGACTTGTCTCCACAATGTCAGTGAGCAAGTCACTCCCTCCTTTTTCCTTATTGTGGGGAGGTTTATGGCAATGTCTGGACCCTTGTATGTCCTCTCTTAGATTTCGCACTTATTCTGTGATAGTATATGGCCTAGAGGCTCACTCCCCCCAGTGAGCCTGTCCAGGAGTGGGGTCAAAAGGGGGTTTGCTTGAGATGGGAGTATCTAGAGTTGACAATTGATATATGCCATTGGATGAAATTGTGTTTTTGTTCAATACCGTACCAGGGAGGGACAGTTCTAGGGGGACCAGATACTGGGCTATACAATGAACCCTGTTGACATAGCAGTTACTGCCTGCTGTGTTTTATAGATATCTGTCATACAAAACTTAACCTTGTGACCCATTCTATGTATCTGTGGTTTGTCAATGTACGTTGAAGGGGGTGTATCTTTGCTATAAAATATCTCTGTAGCCATTGTGTAATCACCTTCCTGGTTCATTCTAGAGAGAGTGCATTATTGAAGGTCAAGAACTTTTGCAAAAGTATCTTAAGTATTAAAGATGTATTTTAACTCAGACTGGTGTGTTTAACTCTCCTCATTTGGTAATGCAGAAATTAGCAACCACATTGGTTTACGAGATGATACTAACACAGGACAAAGAGGAGCTTGAAGGATGGGAGGTGATCAGACATCTTATTTCCAATGATTCCTCAATCACTCATTTCTCTAACACTGATTCCTCAATCACTCATTTCTCTAACACTGATTCCTCTATCACTCATTTCTCTAACACTGATTCCTCAATCACTCATTTCTCTAACACTGATTCCTCAATCACTCATTTCTCTAACACTGATTCCTCTATCACTCATTTCTCTAACACTGATTCCTCTATCACTCATTTCTCTAACACTGATTCCTCTATCACTAATTTCTCTAACACTGATTCCTCTATCACTAATTTCTCTAACACTGATTCCTCTATCACTCATTTCTCTAACACTGATTCCTCTATCACTAATTTCTCTAACACTGATTCCTCTATCACTAATTTCTCTAACACTGATTCCTCAATCACTCATTTCTCTAACACTGATTCCTCTATCACTCATTTCTCTAACACTGATTCCTCTATCACTCATTTCTCTAACACTGATTCCTCTATCACTAATTTCTCTAACACTGATTCCTCAATCACTCATTTCTCTAACACTGATTCCTCTATCACTCATTTCCAGTGGTATAAAGTACTTTAGTAAAAATACTTTCAAGTACTACTTCAGTAGTCTTTTTTTCCTAAAGAAAATAATGTATTTTTTATTTCATTAATTTTTCCTGACACCCTAAAGTACTCGTTACATTTTGAATGCTTAGAAGGACATGAAAATGGTCCAATTCACGCACTTATCAAGAGAACATCCCTGGTCGTCCCTACTGCCTCTGATCTGGCGGCCTCACTAAACACAAATGCTTTGTTTGTAAATGATGTGTTGGAGTGTGCCCCTGGCTTTCTGTAAATTTTAAAAATGGTGCCCTCTGGTTTGCTTAATATAAGACATTTGAAATTATTTCTACTTTTACTTTTGATACTTAAGTATATTTGAGCAATTACATTTACTTTTGATACTTAAGAATATTTAAAACCAAATACTTTTACTCAATTAGTATTTTCACTTGAACTTGAGTCATTTTCTATTATGGTGACACAGATGTCTTTAAAACCGATTTCGATCACAGATTCAGTTTTTTTAACACAGATTTTTTTCAACACTGATTTTTTTCAACACTGGTTTCTGTCCTTCAAACATTTCAAAGGAGGATGTGATGGATCGGTACAAACTCTAATTCAGTTTAGCAGTTTACCCATCTTTAGAAATTGGCTCCCAAAAATCTAAAATGAAAGAGAAACTTCAGGCTGCAGATAATTCACAATGACACCAGTCTTAATGCGTATGCTCGTCCTTACTCCAGGATCTAGGGTACGGTGAGTGATTAGTCGAATGGAAACTTCCGGCATTGTATGCTTTTGACAGTTAGTAAAGAAAATCTCTCCACTAATGATCTCTTTTCAAGATTTCAAGAGGTTGAAGGCATAAACGAAGTTGAAATACATGAGGGAATTTCGAAAAGAATGTCAAGTGTAAATTTGTGACTCCACTGAGTACTTCCCATCACTCAGAGAGCATCTTATTGTAATAACAGCACAAACAAAATAGGCCTAGATACTGTAAATGTCTAGCAATTCACCCGATAAACGATACTCCTGCCAACTACAGGCACCTATTAACCTGATAATATCATGACAAAGAAGTTCGAAATATCCCCGGGAAAGGGTTATCACTGTGCTTAAAGAGCCAAACCTTCAGTGTAAATACCAACAGGGCTGCAGTAAAACTTTATCGGGGCCCGGCAGAACAGCGAGGCAAAATGAATGTTTGTCGCCTGCCTCATTCGCTCCAAAGACGCTACTACTTATTGTATTTTAATCTCCCTTTGACACTGCCGGGTAGAAGACAAAGAGGAGCCGGGGTAGACGCTCAATACGGTCGCTAGCTGTGGCCTTATCTGTCAGCTGCAGAGTGAGAGGTCGGAACTATGTAGTTGCTGGAGTAAGGAGTTCTGCTTGTAGCTACCCGCCCCCTCTTTCCCCTTTACTCCCCACTGCTATTGTGACTCCCTCCCTGTGTGACTGCTATTGTGACTCCCTCCCTGTGTGTCCGCTATTGTGACTCCCTCTCCCTGTGTGACTGCTATTGTGACTCCCTCCCTGTGTGACTGCTATTGTGACTCCCTCCCTGTGTGTCCGCTATTGTGACTCCCTCCCTGTGTGACTGCTATTGTGACTCCCTCCCTGTGTGACTGCTATTGTGACTCCCTCCCTGTGTGACTGCTATTGTGACTCCCTCCCTGTGTGACTGCTATTGTGACTTCCTCTCCCTGTGTGACTGCTATTGTGACTTCCTCCCTGTGTGACTGCTATTGTGACTTCCTCTCCCTGTGTGACTGCTATTGTGACTTCCTCCCTGTGTGACTGCTGTTGTGACTCCCTCCCTGTGTGTCCGCTATTGTGACTCCCTCCCTGTGTGTCCGCTATTGTGACTCCCTCCCTGTGTGACTGCTATTGTGACTCCCTCCCTGTGTGACTGCTATTGTGACTCCCTCCCTGTGGGACTGCTATTGTGACTCCCTCCCTGTGTGACTGCTATTGTGACTCCCTCCCTGTGTGACTGCTATTGTGACTCCCTCCCTGTGTGACTGCTGTTGTGACTCCCTCCCTGTGGGACTGCTATTGTGACTCCCTCCCTGTGTGACTGCTGTTGTGACTCCCTCCCTGTGTGACTGCTATTGTGACTTCCTCTCCCTGTGTGTCCGCTATTGTGACTCCCTCCCTGTGTGACTGCTATTGTGACTCCCTCCCTGTGTGACTGCTATTGTGACTCCCTCCCTGTGTGACTGCTATTGTGACTCCCTCCCTGTGTGTCCGCTATTGTGACTCCCTCCCTGTGTGACTGCTATTGTGACTCCCTCCCTGTGTGTCCGCTATTGTGACTCCCTCCCTGTGTGACTGCTATTGTGACTCCCTCCCTGTGTGACTGCTATTGTGACTCCCTCCCTGTGTGACTGCTATTGTGACTCCCTCCCTGTGTGACTGCTATTGTGACTCCCTCCCTGTGTGACTGCTATTGTGACTCCCTCCCTGTGTGTCCGCTATTGTGACTCCCTCTCCCTGTGTGACTGCTATTGTGACTTCCTCCCTGTGTGACTGCTGTTGTGACTCCCTCCCTGTGTGACTGCTGTTGTGACTCCCTCCCTGTGGGACTGCTATTGTGACTCCCTCCCTGTGTGACTGCTATTGTGACTTCCTCCCTGTGTGACTGCTATTGTGACTCCCTCCCTGTGTGACTGCTATTGTGACACCCTCCCTGTGTGACTGCTATTGTGACTCCCTCCCTGTGTGTCCGCTATTGTGACTCCCTCTCCCTGTGTGACTGCTATTGTGACTTCCTCCCTGTGTGACTGCTGTTGTGACTCCCTCCCTGTGTGACTGCTGTTGTGACTCCCTCCCTGTGGGACTGCTATTGTGACTCCCTCCCTGTGTGACTGCTATTGTGACTTCCTCTCCCTGTGTGACTGCTATTGTGACTCCCTCCCTGTGTGACTGCTATTGTGACTCCCTCCCTGTGTGACTGCTATTGTGACTCCCTCCCTGTGTGACTGCTATTGTGACTCCCTCCCTGTGTGACTGCTATTGTGACTCCGTCCCTGTGTGTCCGCTATTGTGACTCCCTCCCTGTGTGACTGCTATTGTGACTCCCTCCCTGTGTGACTGCTATTGTGACTCCCTCCCTGTGTGACTGCTATTGTGACTTCCTCCCTGTGTGACTGCTATTGTGACTTCCTCTCCCTGTGTGACTGCTATTGTGACTCCCTCCCTGTGTGACTGCTATTGTGACTTCCTCTCCCTGTGTGACTGCTATTGTGACTCCCTCCCTGTGTGACTGCTATTGTGACTTCCTCCCTGTGTGACTGCTATTGTGACTTCCTCTCCCTGTGTGACTGCTATTGTGACTCCCTCCCTGTGTGACTGCTATTGTGACTCCCTCCCTGTGTGACTGCTATTGTGACTCCCTCCCTGTGTGACTGCTATTGTGACTCCCTCCCTGTGTGACTGCTATTGTGACTCCCTCCCTGTGTGACTGCTATTGTGACTTCCTCTCCCTGTGTGACTGCTATTGTGACTGTACTAGAATACCTCACAGCAGAGTCAATAAAGGACTGGGTTTACGACGTAAGACGCTTCTGATGCTGGAGGATGTAAACAAGCCACGAGATGAGCTGTATGTCTTCACTGTCCTTAAAAGGACCCATGTGAGCAGCCAAGTCGTCCTCCTGAAGAAATGTACCACTCATCGAACAAACCCTGAACAAAACCTTTGTAAAATCGTAACGTTCTCATTCCATTCTCAGAGAGAGCAGCATCTCGTGGCTCTTTGTGTTAATGAAATATAAACGCTCTTTAATTCAGATGAACAGGTCTGCAATGCGCCATCCATCTTAAGTTAGGGACTGGTGCCAGCGTCAGGAGGTTATTTGGTGTCTATGAGTCATAGGAGGTGAGCTACCTCCCAGATATATTTATAAATGAGCTAACGGACGTCTGAAATGTTAATGCCCACAATGTAATGGAATCACACTTTATAGCCTAGAGACTGTGTGGGCCTTTCAGGGAAAACAGAATGGCCTGTTAAAATCTTATTCAAAGAACCAGATTGACTTCATAATGACCACAACACGTATTGGCGGAGTAGCCGTCCCACTTTACATGATGTAGTATAACAGTTGTAGGGACTAGGTCAGAGGTCAACTGGGTTCAGCCGCGGGCCAATTTCTGTCGGAGCGATTAGTCAGTGGGGGACATAATTATAATAAATTGACTACAACTAAGCCCAAAAAGAGATTGTATTTGAAAATAGCAATAATGTCATACCTTGATTACATTGAGACATGATCACATATCTATATTTTTTGTTTGTTTGTGGGACTACTTAGGAACAAATTTCCTAAAATGAAGCACATTTTTTGCACTTGCGGACTGAACTTGGCCCGCCGGTTGCCTGTTGCCGACCCATGTGCTAGGAAAATAATGTCTACAGTACTTACATTGTAATAACACTGGTGTAAGTATGAGAACAAACCAAAATTAAATACATTCAACTGGTGTAAATCAATGCAAAAACTGTGCTTTGTATAGAAACGTGAAAACAACATTTTGAAATGTTGCCTGTACGAATGGCAAGAATTTAAAAAGGTTTCGTCCAACTTTTTCAATATTTTCTGTGGGCGAAGCACAGCAATTGATTGTGATGCAACACTCCAAAAATGTACGCTTCTCTTATGTATTCCCCGGTGTACTTCACCAAAGGCAATAACCAACACTGTGGATCTTGTCAGCAGAGTAATTACTAATCAACAATATGAGACTAGGGAACTGTGCAATGACTGGGGAAAAATACAACTCAATGTTTACATCCCAAAAGGGATTATCTGATGTACCATTGAGGACCACAATGGAAATACATTTCTAAACTTTTTTCTGTTGTCCTCGATTATTTTTAAATGCACATGTGTGGTTGTATTTTTACAATTTTAATTGTCAAATAAATCATGTAATATCATACAATACATACAGTATCTCCATTTTTCGTATGTTCTCTATTTTTCGAATGTTCTCTGAGGAAACCACATCCTCACAGCAAGCTCTATCCATGAGAAGAAGAACATTAATGACGTTGTGAGTAGACAAGACAAGCAGCCAACAGCATCTGTTTAATCTGATCATAGTCCTTGATTTGCCAGTTGTAGACCTGGGTTCAAATAGTATTTAAAATCGTTCAAATTATTTAGCTGTGCTCGATTGAGCTTTGTCAAATGCAATTGAACCCAAAGGCATAGTTCCAAAAGTGCACAATCATCCCCTCTGTCACTCCAGACAGGTTTAACCAAAGGTTCATCAAGGTATTAGAAATATGTCAAATACTACGTGAACCCAGGTCTCGTATATTGTTTAAGAAACACAAGTGTATCGGCCTTGTTTGAATTGAGTTACTTGTGGATCAAGTGGAGGATGATGAGCATCTGCATTATAGAGATATACTGTACCATAGAGGTATACCATAACGAGGAGGGAATCCGTCACATTGTGTTATTGTAACACTTGAAGCTCATTGGGTGGAATTTGTTCATAATAAATAGTTCTCCCCTGCTGTGGTGACTCATCACTAAACTTACTAAACTCACTAATACTCCCTCATGCCTCATCCCTGCCTTTGAAACTGCATGCCTGTCACAATGAGGCCAAGGGTAAATGTGTGTGTTTGTGTGTTTGTTGTGTGTGTGTGTGTGTGTGTGTGTGTGTGTGTGTTTGTCTGGGGGGGGGGTTAAGTGCTACTATGGCTGATCCTGAGTACTACTATGGCTGACCCTGAGTACTACTATGGCTGACCCTGAGTACTTCTATGGCTAACCCTGAGTACTACTATGGTTGACCCTGAGTACTACTATGGCTGATCCTGAATACTACTATGGCTGACCCTAAGTACTACTATGGCTGACCCTGAGTACTACTATGGATGACCATGAGTACTACTATGGCTGACCCTGAGTACTACTATGGCTGACCCTGAGTACTACTATGGATGACCATGAGTACTACTATGGTTGACCCTGAGTACTACTATGGCTGATCCTGAATACTACTATGGCTGACCCTGAGTGCTACTATGGCTGACCCTGAGTACTACTATGGCTGACCCTGAGTACTACTATGGCTGACCCTGAGTACTACTATGGATGACCATGAGTACTACTATGGCTGACCCTGAGTACAACTATGGCTGACCCTGAGTACTACTATGGATGACCATGAGTACTACTATGGCTGACCCTGAGTACTACTATGGCTGACCCTGAGTACTACTATGGCTAACCCTGAGTACTACTATGGTTGACCCTGAGTACTACTATGGCTGATCCTGAGTACTACTATGGCTGACCCTGAGTACTACTATGGCTGACCCTGAGTAATCCCAATGGCATTGAGGAGTATACCACCTCAGTCACCGGCTTCAACAATAAGTGCATCGATGACGTTGTCCCCACAGTGACCGTACATACTTATCCCAACCAGAAGCCATGGATTATAGGCAACATCGTCACCGAGCTAAAGGCTAGTGCTGCAGCTTTCAAGGAGCGGGACACTAATCCGGCCATCAGACGAACCATCAAACAGACAAAGCATCAATACATGACTAAGATTGAATCCAACTACACCGACTACACAAAGGGAAAGCCAGCCGTGAGCTGCCTAGTGGCGCGAGCCTAGAAGACGGGCTAAATGCCTTTTATGCTCGCTTCGAGGCAAGCAACTGTAATGGCCGTCGTAGGAAGTGGACCAAAATGCAGCGGGTACGTGAATGCTCATATTTACTTTATTACGAACACCACACAAAAACAACAAAACAAAACCACGAATGACAGCTAAAAGTTCTGCAGGCTAAACATAGCAGTGCACGAATACAACTTCCCACAAAGGGACAGGTGAAACAGGGCTACCTAAGTATGACTCTCAATCAGCAACAACGATGTACAGCTGTTCCTGATTGAGAGCCATACCAGGCCAACACAAAGAAATACACAACATAGAAAACCATACAAATACAAAACAAGAACATTACCCAAAAACCCCGGAACACATAAATCAAACACCCCTCTTACATAAATACATATCCCATTAAACCCTGAACCACATAAAACAAATACCCCCTGCCACGTCCTGACCAAACTACAATAACCAATAACCCCTTATACTGGTCAGGACGTGACAGCAACACTGAAACATGCATGAGAGCACCACCTGTTCCGGATGACTGTGTGATCACGCTCTCCGTAGCCGATGTAAGCAAGACCTTTAAAACTTTATTACCAGGACGTGTACCTACTTACTTACCTACTTAGTTACTGGCTTTATTGTCCCCATGTGGAAATTTTTTGCAGCGTCATGTACACGTTTAAAGTGGCGTTTAAATACAAAACAAAATTGACAATATGTCACGTCCTGACCAGTAAAGGGGTTATTTGTTATTGTAGTTTGGTCAGTTTGGTCAGGACGTGGCAGTGGGGGTGTTTGTTTTATGTGGTTCGGGTTTGTTGGGATATGTGTTTATGTAGAGGGGTGTAGAGGGGTGTTTGTTTAGAGTATTCCGGGGTTTTTGGTTATGTTTTATGTTTGTATTTCTATGATCTGTCTATGTTGTGTATTTCTTTGTGTTGGCCTGGTATGGCTCTCAATCAGGAACAGCTGTACATCATTGTTGCTGATTGGGAGTCATACTTAGGTAGCCCTGTTTTCACATCCCTTGTGGGAAGTTGTTTTTGCACTGCTGTGTTAGCCTGCAGTACTGTTCGTTCGTTTTCTTGTTTTGTTATTTAAGTGTTCTAAATAAAAGATAAAATGAGCACTCAACCCGCTGCGCCTTGGTCCAGTATATACGACGACCGTTACACAATACAACTTTCATAACAGATACATACCAATAAAACATTTTTTTTTTAAAGACTAGCCTGCTGGCCTTACTGAGCCGATAGGAATATTAGCCCGAGCTATTTAGGAGGGATATCACACCTGGCACAAATTATTGTCTAGTTCTGTTTTTCCTGCTGAGGGGTGCCCTGTACCTGCGCCCAGAGGGGAGTAGTTCAAAGTCCGGGTACAGGGGGTGGCTTGGGTCTAAAATGATTTTGTGAGCCTCGTGGAGGGCCCTGACCTTAAAGATCTCATCCAGGCCTGTCTGTTTGACTCCCAGTACCTTGCTTGCTGAGGTGATAATCCTTCTCAGCATATTTCTTTGGCTGACAGTGGCATTGGCAAACCAACAAACAATACAAAAAGTTAAAATACTCTCACTGAAAGATTTGTAAAACACAGTCAGTATAGTACGATTAACATTAAAAGATCCCAGCATTTTGAGAAAATACAGTCTCTGTTGGCTCTTTCTGTAGATCAGGTCTGTACATTTCCTCCACTGAAGCTTATTGTCCAAGAGGACACCCAGATATTTGTATTCCTCTACAATCTCTATATTCTGACCTCTAATAGAAGTTGCAGAGGTAGGTCTTGTACACTTCCTGAAGTCTATGCACATCTCTTTGGTCTTGTTGCTATTGGGGACCAAGTGTGATTCCTCACACCACTCTACAAAGTCATCTAGGAACGGGCCATGATGTTCCTCGTCATCATGCAACAGGCTGATCAAGGCAGTACTCAGAGAATGCCTGGACCAACTGGCAAGTGTCTTCATGTCAGGCGGTGGTTAACTGGTGTAGTGAATCAGGCTCAGGAGAGCAGAAATGAGTGTACAAGGTATTTAATTCCACGACAGCACCAGTATTCAGACAATACTCAAAGTGCGGAGAAATACCGGTCACTCGAAAATAACGGCCGTAAATACATAACCCGGCAAACATAACCAGCCGACAAGTACCGCCAAGAACAATCAATAAACACACACACTAAACATGTGGGAAACAGAGGGTTAAATAATTAACATGTAAATTGGGGAATAGAAACCAGGTGAGTAGAAAACAAAGACAAAACAAATGGAAAATGAAAAGTGGATTGGCGATGGCTAAAAGACCTCTGACGTCGACCGCCAAACGCCGCCCGAACAAGGAGAGGGACCGACTTCGGCGGAAGTTGTGACACTTCACTGACATTTTCAAACTCTCCCGGACCGAGTCTGTAATACCTACATGTTTCAAGTAGACCATCATAGTCCCTGTGCTCAAGAAATCGAAGGTAACCTGCCTAAATTACTACCGCCCTGTGTAGTAAGAGGTGTCCGTGTGTAGAGGTGTCAGTATGTAGAGGTGTCAGTGTGTAGAGGTGTCAGTGTGTAGAGATGTCAGTGTGTAGAGGTGTCAGTGTGTAGAGGTCTCAGTATGTAGAGGTGTCTGTATGTAGAGGTGTCAGTCTGTAGAGGTGTCAGTATCAGTGTGTAGAGGTGTAAGTGTCAGTGTGTAGAGGTGTCAGTGTCAGTGTGTAGAGGTGTCAGAGTGTAGAGGTGTCAGTGTGTAGAGGTGTCAGAGAGTAGATGTGTCAGTGTGTAGATGTGTCAGTGTGTAGAGGTGTCAGAGTGTTGAGGTGTCAGTGTGTAGAGGTGTCAGAGTGTAGAGGTGCCAGTGTGTAGAGGTGTCAGTGTGTAGATGTGTCAGTATGTAGAGGTGTCAGTATGTAGAGGTGTCAGTGTGTAAAGGTGCCAGTGTGTAGAGGTGTCAGTGTGTAAAGGTGCCAGTGTGTAGAGGTGTCATTGTGTAGATCAGTGGAGGCTCCTCAGAGGAGGAAGGGGAGGACCATCCTCCTCAGTGAATTTCATAGAATTTAAAAAATTAATTTTGGGATAAAACTATACTAAATTTAATCACATGCCACCTAATAATTGATTAAAACCCACAATTTTGCAAAGAATGTCTACAGTAGCCTCAACAGTACTCTATAGGGTAGCACCATGGTGTAGCCGGAGGACAGCTGGCTTCCGTCCTCCTCTGGGCACATTGACTTCAATGCAAAACCAAGAAGGCTCATGGTTCTCACCCCCTTTCATAGACTTGCACAGTAGTTATGAATGGAATATGAATGAGAGTCATTCAATATGCTAGAATAGAAATAAGGCCATGGTCATGAAAAAAAGTGTCTACCCTCATCTTAAACGGCACCGCCTGCCACTGGTGTAGATGTCTCAGTGTGTAGAGGTGTCAGTGTGTAGAGGTGTCAGTATGTAGAGGTGTCAGTGTGTAGAGGTGTCAGTGTATAGAGGTGTCAGTGTATAGAGGTGTCAGTGTGTAGAGGTGTCAGTGTGTAGCGGTGTCAGTGTCAGTGTGTAGAGGTGTCAGTGGATAGAGGTGTCAGTGGTGGAGGTGTCAGTATGTAGAGGTGTCAGTGTGTAGCGGTGTCAGTGTCAGTGTGTAGAGGTGTCAGTGGATAGAGGTGTCAGTGTTGGAGGTGTCAGTATGTAGAGGTGTCAGTAGGTAGAGGTGTCACTATGTAGAGTTGTCAGTAGGAAGATGGTGTCTCTAGAGGTGTCAGTATGTAGAGGTGTCATTGTGTAGAGGTGTCAGTGTATAGAGGTGTCAGTGTGTAGAGGTGTCAGTGTGTAGCGGTGTCAGTATGTAGAGGTGTCAGTGTATAGAGGTGTCAGTGTATAGAGGTGTCAGTGTGTAGCGGTGTCAGTGTCAGTGTGTAGAGGTGTCAGTGGATAGAGGTGTCAGTGGTGGAGGTGTCAGTATGTAGAGGTGTCAGTGTGTAGCGGTGTCAGTGTCAGTGTGTAGAGGTGTCAGTGGATAGAGGTGTCAGTGTTGGAGGTGTCAGTATGTAGAGGTGTCAGTAGGTAGAGGTGTCACTATGTAGAGTTGTCAGTAGGAAGATGGTGTCTCTAGAGGTGTCAGTATGTAGAGGTGTCATTGTGTAGAGGTGTCAGTGTCAGTGTGTAGAGGTGTCATTGTGCAGATGTGTCAGTATCAGTATGTAGAGGTGTCAGTGTGTAGAGGTGTCAGTAGGTAGAGGTGTCAGTGTGTAGAGGTGTCAGTATGTAGAGGTGTCTGTGTGTAGATGTGTCAGTATGTAGAGGTGTCAGTGTGTAGAGGTGTCAGTGTGTAGAGGTGTCAGTATGTAGATGTTTCAGTGTCAGTTTGTAGAGCTGTCAGTAGGTAGAGGTGTCAGTATGTAGAGGTGTCAGTAGGTAGAGGTGTCAGTATGTAGAGGTGTCAGTAGGTAGAGGTGTCAGTATGTAGAGGTGTCAGTAGGTAGAGGTGTCAGTATGTAGAGGTGTCAGTAGGTAGAGGTGGCAGTGTGTAGAGGTGTCAGTTTGTAGCGGTGTCAGTGTCAGTATGTAGAGCTGTCAGTGTGTAGAGGTGTCAGTATTAGTATGTAGAGGTGTCAGTGTGTAGAGGTGTCAGTGTCAGAGTGTAGAGGTGTCAGTGTGTAGAGGTGTCAGTGTGTAGAGGTGTCAGTATGTAGATGTTTCAGTGTCAGTGTGTAGAGGTGTCAGTGTCAGTGTGTAGAGGTGTCAGTGTCAGTATGTAGAGGTGTCAGTGGCAGTGTGCAGAGGTGTCAGTTTCAGCATGTAGAGGTGTCAGAGTGTAGAGGTGTCAGTGTCATGGCAAAAATGTCTGTCTTGCCTAGAGGAACCATCTCCATATGGCTCGGTACAGATTGAGTGTTGAACCTTGGAGGTAGGAGCTTTAAACAGGTGGAAATTACAGGAAGTTATTGGCTCCGGACTAAGAACTGTGTGTTTTTCTACTTGCAGCTCTATACTGTTGGTTCACACAGTGCAATTTAAAATCACTTTGTCATGCTGTGTATTCAGTGATGTCCTCTACACTAGTTTCTGCGTAGCATCTGTCCATTAACAATATCTGGCACAGGATCTTAGACATATTGAAGCACAATTTGAAATGACGCCCAAATAGCTTCACTAATTAGTTAGAACAAAGTTTTTTTACAAAATCACCAAATTTCATCACAATGAAAAAGTTGTTAAAGACATAACGATGTTTGAAATACCACATAAAAAGATGAGATTAGATTTTGCGGCAATAAAAAATATCACAGGAGCCATTAACCAGACAAATTAATTAAGCTTGTGAATTGTGGCGAAACTTGTGAGGACGGCCAGTCTTTCCAGTCAATGACCATCTGGAAAGTTGAACACCAACTGTTCATATCCTCCATCCTTATTCTCCTGTTGCCCAGCAACAACACCCATTAACACAGTCTGATTCCAGATCTCTTTGTGCAGTATAGACAACTCCAGTGGTTATTGTTATTGCTATGTGACCATAAGAATTGGCTGTACAACACAGACAGAGCTGGGACCAGCTAATTTCTACATGACTTCCAGAGAATCCGAATGAGAGGGCAGCAGGTGGCCTGGTGGTTAGGAGTGTTGGGCCGGTTACCGAAAGGTTGCTGGATAGAATCCCTGAGCCACAAGGGAGAAATCTGCTGTTCTGCCCTTGAGCAAGGCATTTAACCCTAATTGCTCCTGGGTCGCCATATATAATGGCTGATCCCCTGGCTGTGACCCCAGGGAGAGTGGGATATGCAAAAAATACATTTCCATTTCACATCTCATACCCATACA
Organism: Salmo trutta; assembly: GCF_901001165.1. Classification (NCBI taxonomy): domain Eukaryota; kingdom Metazoa; phylum Chordata; class Actinopteri; order Salmoniformes; family Salmonidae; genus Salmo; species Salmo trutta. The sequence continues at coordinate 35,619,338 of NC_042989.1, forward strand.
GGTTAGCCACTTCATACAATGAAACAGGATTATATAAGCACCCTGTATTATTACTTTGCTAGAGTGAGACGACAGTCCTTGAAATTGATTTCAATTAACAGTGTTTACGATACAGGAAGAAAAAGCTTGAAAACTATCAACAGCATACAGAACCAAGTAGGTTTAGCTAGGACAGTAACTTCAGCCCTGGCTCACATTTCTCCTGAACAATATGACAGACCTAATCTGCCTGCTCCCTCTCTCCTGCTCCATTTGTTCTCTGCTAATGAAGTATAACCAGCTTCCTTCAGTGTCTATACAAACACAGATATTCAGCAGAGAGGAAGTCTAGGCTAGAGAGATTAAGAAGGGAGGAAGTTGAACCTTCTACTGTAGGGCTGAAGGAGAGAAGAGATGTTCTACTGGGAAAGGATCAAAAGCAGCATGAGCTTTCTCTCCCTCCTTAGTCCTGACATTCCTGACTGCTCTTATCTGTCAGGAGGGCTGAGCTTTCTCCCCCTCCTTAGTCCTGACATTCCTGACTGCTCTTATGTCAGGAGGGCTGAGCTTTCTCCCCCTCCTTAGTCCTGACATTCCTGACTGCTCTTATGTCAGGAGGGCTGAGCTTTCTCTCCCTCCTTAGTCCTGACATTCCTGACTGCTCTTATGTCAGGATGGCTGAGCTTTCTCTCCCTCCTTAGTCCTGACATTCCTGACTGCTCTTATGTCAGGAGGGCTGAGCTTTCTCTCCCTTCCTGAATCCTGATGTTCCTGACTGCTCTTATCTGTCAGAAGGGCTGAGCTTTCTCTCCCTCCTTAGTCCTGACATTCCTGACTGCTCTTATGTCAGGAGGGCTGAGCTTTCTCTCCCTTCCTGAATCCTGATGTTCCTGACTGCTCTTATCTGTCAGAAGGGCTGAGCTTTCTATCCCTTCCTGAATCCTGATGTTCCTGACTCTTATCTGTCAGGAGGGCTGAGCTTTCTCTCCTTCCTGAATCCTGACGTTCCTGACTGCTCTTATCTATCAGGAGGGCTGAGCTTTCTCTCCCTTCCTTAGTCCTGACGTTCCTGACTCTTATCTGTCAGGAGGGCTCCGGAAATTAAAAAGAGGGAAAACAGGCTCTGCACTGTATAGCACTGTAACACACTGTACAGTAAAGTGCAGCTTATTGAATGTGATACAAAATTAAGGAGTCAGGGGACTGGTGTATATATATATATATATATATATATATATATATATATATATATATATATATATATATATATATATAGTACCAGTCAAAAGTTTGGACAAACCTACTCATTCCAGGGTTTTTCTTTATTTTTACTATTTTCTACATTGTAGAATAAATAGTGAAGACATCAAAACTATGAAATAACACATATGGAATCATATAAAATACCAAGTCCATATTTGCGCTTAGTGGGACTATCATTTGTTTTTCAAACGGACAATGACCCAACACACCTCCAGGCTGTGTAAGGGCTATTTAACCAAGAAGGAGAGTGATAGAGTGCTGCATCAGATGACCTGGCCTCCACAATTACAAGACCTCAATCCAATTGAGATGGGATGAGTTGGACCGCAGAGTGAAGGAAAAGTAGCCAACAAGTGCTCAGCATATGTGTGAACTTCTTCAAGACTGTTGGAAAAACATTCCAGGTGAAGCTGGTTGAGAGAATGCTAAGAGTGTTCAAAGCTGTCATTAAGGCAAAGGGTGGCTACTTTGAAGAATCTCAAATATAAAATATATTTAGATTTGTTTAATAACTTTTGGGTCACTACATGATTCCATATGTGTTATTTCATAATTTTGATATCTTCACTATTTTTCCACAATGTAGAAAAAAGTGAAAGTAAAGAAAAACCCTTAAATGAGTAGGTGTGTCCAAAATCTTGACTGGTACTGTGTATACAGTGTATATATACATATATATATATATATATATATATATATATATATATATATATATATATATATATATATATATATATATATATATTATTTCCAATTTGTCAAGTATTTATGTTTTTGTTTTCTCATGATTTGGTTGGGTCTAATTCTCTCTCTCTCTCTCTCTCTCTCTCTTTCTCTCTCTCATCTCTCTCTTCTCTCTCTCTCTCTCTCTCTCTCTCTCTCTCTCTCTCTCTCTCTCTCTGCCTCTCTCTCTCTCTCTCTCTCTCTCTCGAAGCAGGCTTCAAAAGACAGCATCTAAGTTAACCAAGATTGAACACAGGTATCCATCACCATATTGTCTGTATAATATTGTGATTAATGTCATACCCTGGTTTGGAGAAAGGTGAAAATAATTGAACTTGTCTCTGCATGCTGCCTAACCTGAGAGAAATCTGATTTGATACTGTGTAAAATCCTTACTGATCCTGAAGTTGCCAAGACAACGCCAGTCACTAGGGAAAGTCTACACACCCCTTGCACTCTTAATGTATCTAAAAAATATAATACATTAGATGTTTACCCTACCTATCTACACAACTTACTCTACATTTTGAAAGTGAAAGAAAAATATAGAAAATCTTCCCAAAAAAATAAATTAAATAAAAGTGTTGATTGCATGTGTCTTCACATCCCAGAGGTAATACTTGATGGAAGCACCTTTGGCAGCCATTACAGCTGTCAATCATTACAGCCATTACAGCTGTCAATCATTACAGCCATTACAGCCATTACAGCTGTCAATCATTACAACCATTACAGCTGTCAATCATTACAGCCATTACAGCTGTCAATCATTACAGCCATTACAGCTGTCAATCATTACAGCCATTACAGCTGTCAATCATTACAGCCATTACAGCCATTACAGCTGTCAATCATTACAGCCATTACAGCCATTACAGCTGTCAATCATTACAGCCATTATAGCCATTACAGCCATTACAGCCATTACAGCTGTCAATCATTACAACCATTACAGCTGTCAATCATTACAGCCATTACAGCTGTCAATCATTACAGCCATTACAGCTGTCAATCATTACAGCCATTACAGCTGTCAATCATTACAGCCATTACAGCCATTACAGCTGTCAATCATTACAGCCATTACAGCCATTACAGCTGTCAATCATTACAGCCATTATAGCCATTACAGCCATTACAGCCATTACAGCTGTCAATCATTACAGCCATTACAGCTGTCAATCATTACAGCCATTACAGCTGTCAATCATTACAGCCATTACAGCTGTCAATCATTACAGCCATTACAGCTGTCAATCATTACAGCCATTACAGCTGTCAATCATTACAGCCATTACAGCCATTACAGCCATTACAGCTGTCAATCATTGTGAATTAGATTCTACCAACTTTGCACAGGGCAACATTTAACCATTTGTATTCGTCAAAATTACACAAGTAATAACTTTGGGATGTGAGGACATACTCAAAAAGGTAGGAACAGGTATGGAAAACATCCATTTTTAGATGTAATTTAAAGGCAGCAAAATGTGAAGACTGTGCAAAAGGGTGGGTAGACTTTCACAAGGAACTGTGAACAGACCACCCAAATTCAGCATGCATTGTTGCTACCAATTACATATACTGAGCACCAATAAGACAAGGAAGTTACTGAAAACCTAAAGAATGATGGATATGCATGTTTTAGTTTACAACCAGCAGTGGGGGCATCCTGTATCTCCTCTGCACAGTACAGCACAGCGAAGGAGCGTGACATTCACATTTGGCTCCTCAGCAAAGGCTTTTACATTCAAAACCCTTTTCACTTCATCAGCCCAATCCAGAGGTTGTGAATCCACAGCTGGATATATTCCCCCTACAAAAGCCCTGTGCTGGGCTGGGAAAGGGAGTGGAGGGAAGCCTCTGTACCTCTGTCTTTAGAGGAGTCAGCATTCCCTTGAGAGAGAGAGAGAGAGAGAGAGAGAGAGAGAACCAGCTATCCAGAGATGTCAGGCTTTGCTAGGGTGTGCTGGTTCCCCTGCTTCCTATCTGCTCTCTGACATGCTGGTCAAATGGCTCTGTGACAGTTGGACACATTTCCAATTGGCCAGATTCGTCCTAGGACTGACATATAGGGAGTTAACAGAGCACAGGTAGTATGGGATGGAGATGAGATGGAGGAGGAGGGACTGGGCATTTACAGTTGAAGTCGGAGGTTTACATACACTTAGGTTGGAGTCATTGGAGTGGCCATCACTAAGCCCCGACCTCAATCCTATAGAAAATGTGTGGGCAGAACTGAAAAAGCGTGTGCGAGCAAGGAGGCCTACAAACCTGACTCAGTTACACCAGCTCTGTCAGGAGGAATGGGCCAAAATTCACCCAACTTATTGTGGGAAGCTTGTGGAAGGCTACCCAAAATGTTTAACCAAGTTAAACAATTTAAAGACAATGCTACCAAATACTAATTGAGTGTATGTAAACTTCTGACCCACTGGGAATGTGATGAAAGAAATAAAAGCTGAAATATACTGTGAGCCCTTAGTTAAAATGACATTTTGGAATTGGGTGTCTTGTAGCCTGGCTGACGTGACTCACGTGAATCACAGTGCAGAGAGAGCTGTGACACACTGGTCTGGACAGGAGGCTTTTGTAAATGCAATATTCACTCAGAAAATTGGTTCACTCAAATGTATTTTTTTTCTGGGGGGGGGGAGAGACCTCTCTTTGTTTGGATCAAACAGTTGTAATGGAAGGGGGCGGAACTCGGGGGCTGAGTGTGGCTGTGCGTGTGGGTGTTTGAGTGAGAAAGCCAGACGAGATGTGTTGTACCTGTCAGACAAATTCTCAATAAACAGAAATTGATTTGTTTAGTAACTCTCACCAGATTCGATGGGATGTGTAACCAAACCACAACCCTGGAGTGTGTTCCGAGTCCAATTATTTCTCATCAACCTCCTCCAGATGCCAGACCACACAAATTGCTTTTATAAACATCAGATCTCATCCTCTTGGAAATAATAAGAGTGAGAGAGTGTTAGAGAGAGTTAGACATAGATAGAGTGGGAGAGTGTTAGACAGAGCGAGTTAGACATAGAGACATAGAGAGTGTTAGACAGAGGGAGAGTGTTAGACTGAGAGAGAGAGAGAGTGAGAGAGAGAGAGAGAGAGTGTTAGACAGAGAGAGTTAGACAGAGGGAGAGTGTTAGACTGAGAGAGAGAGAGAGTGAGAGAGAGAGAGAGAGAGTGTTAGACAGAGAGAGTTAGACAGAGGGAGAGTGTTAGACTGAGAGAGAGAGAGAGAGAGAGAGAGAGAGAGAGAGAGAGAGAGAGAGAGTGAGACAGAGAGAGTTAGACATAGAGACATAGACATAGAGATGTGA